>NC_071265.1:23915853-24093353 GCF_023375685.1 Ictalurus furcatus | reverse complement strand
TTATTTTTATATTATTATTATGTTTCACAGCTGCACATAATAGCACCAAAATAATAATAATAAAAAATATATATGCTGAGTCACGCTGTGTTCTGCATGAGCTTATGTGATGACGTAAGATGAATGCAAATTCAAATGTGTTCAATAGAATCGAGTGAGTCTGAAACCAGACAAACGCTGCAGGGAGAACCCGGGAACAATCGCAACTCATGTTCGGACCACAGCAAACATGCCCAGTGTGAAAACCACCTAAGATCCCAGATGTTGAGTACTAACTTGCGTGTGCAGTTAATGGGTGTGTTCGGGGTTTTTACAGAGAATTTGCAAGACTTTAGCTACATAAATGATGTTATATGCAAAATAGGACAGAAAATAATTTTTTGGGTTTGCTAACTGTTCTCAGTAGCCATGGCAAGTCTGCACCTCCAAGAGACTCCCAGAAGGGTAAACCAAGACTTGCTGTAGATATGTCTAACTGTTAATCATTATAGTAATCACTATATATTCACTATAATACTGATTACAGGTGGAAACTCATCAAAAATGTGTAAAGTAAATGTTCAACGAAAATCTAACATGAGAGTAGTTTTTTTTCAACACAGGAGCCTAATATTAAGTTGGCATTTTGAGAAACATAAAACAGAATAAAATAAAATGTACTTTTTCTTTATTTACTTTTGATGGAAATTATTTATCTTCATCTGGAAGATGCAGGATTCTGCTTTTTTGCTGGTTTTGATTGGTGCATGCAATTGCTGTTCCAAAAGTAATTTTCAGGCATAGCAAATCACACTGTTTTTGCGAAATTGTGTGAAGTCCTAGGAAAACCCTTTAAAATTGCATTTTTGCCCAAATTGGACAAATATTTATGCCATAATATATTTTGACTCCTTAACTTTAAGAAAGCATAAATATATTTCACCACAATGGCATGGAAATATAAAATTGTCTATATTCTAATTTTCCCTAGGTTCTAGATCATATTGGATAAGGAGCCAGTTTAACAAATGAGGTAATAAAACTGTGCCATTTCCTCACACTGTGAATGTCACACTTTGATCCAGTTGTCACCCATTATTTAGCTCATTTAGCTAGAAATGGCTTGCAGGTGTTATGAAGTGTCTATATGTGTTTATAATGTTCACTCTAATTGAACAGCGAGAATAGCTGATTGAATTAGAACTAAGTAAATAAGTGCAATAAATGGTTGAAAGGCTTATATAAGGGTCATGTGACTCTGTACCTTGACCATGTTAATGAGAATATGGAAGTCCCGGACAGCCAAGTTCCACACTAGCAGTTTCTCACTCTGGACCTGGAAATTATTAAGTCAATAATCATATTATTAAGCCACTTATATGTCTGACTCATACAAGTATTCCTAGTTTAACAAGATGCATGTGCAAAATGCAAATCACACAGACACACACACACACCTCTCTGCTGTCTGTCTGTTTCCCAGGAGGTATCTTTCGTACACACTTCTCCAGCTCTGCCATCATAACTTTATAGTACACCAAAAAAGTCTGCCTGGAAAGAAACAAAAAAGCTTTTTAAGTACTTTTATCTGTGGACGTTTGCTCCTGTAATAAAACATTCACAAGAAAAGCAAACCAAACCACATGGTCTAATAATAATAATAATAATAATAATAATAATAATATTATTATTATTATTATTATTATTATTAACAACATCCATCCATTTTCTGTACTGCTTATCCTACACAGGGTCACAGGGAACCTGGACCCTATCCCAGGGAACTGGGGGCACGAGGGGAAGGACACCCTGGATGGTGTGCCAACCCATCAAAGGGCACAATCACACACACTACAGACAATTTGGAGATGCCAATCAACTTACAACACATGTCTTTGGAACGGGGGAGGAAACAAAAAAAAAGAGTACCTGGAGGAAACCCCGAAGTACGGAGAGAACATACAAACAGTATACAGGCAATGTAAGGCAACAATGCTAATAATAATAATAATAATAATAATAATAATAATAATAGTAGTAGTAGTAATCATAATAATAATAATAATAATAATAATAATAATAATAATGTTACTATTGTTGGTATTGAAGAATGAAATACTATTATTAAGAAATAATCTCACTTTAATAAATTTCCATTATTACAATTCTGTGAGTGACATTGAGGACTGTACACCATGGACTGATCTGTGACACCCTTAATGGAAACCTTTGTTACCTGTTGAGTGTGCGCCAGCTACGAGAGCTGGCATCTTTAGCAGCATTTAATAGCTCCGAGATCCCATTTTCTGTAATCTCTTCCACTGCTTTCAGCACATCATCAGCGTTTCCTAGATAAATACTAGAAGAAAATAGGAAACAGATGGAAAGATCAAAAAAAGCGGTCAAGATTCGAGTCCAGACATGACTGAGGTATCAGCACAATAATGTGGGAGGAACCTGAGGAGACTCTGGAGTGCATCGTTGTGTTTGTTCCCACGTTCCTTCCCACCACTTCCTGTCACCCACTCCTGACACAGGAAATGCTTAGCCAAGGATGCTGGAGGTGAAGCATTACATATTATTAGCCTAAAACTACCAGGAGGTAAGCTCTTAATTCAGACAGATGTGTGAAAGGGTTTCGTAAAGCAGTGTGCTGAAGCGGTGTGTGTACGCTGACAGACCGGTGTGTTCTCTGTAGAAGCTGTGGCTGGATCGTCCATACTGACTGAGCACAATGAGCAGCTGCGTCAGGATCAGAGCCGTGTTTAGGCTGGGCACAGTGCTCCGGAAATTCAGCAGGTACTCAAAACTGTGTCTAAAGACGCACACGCACACACATTATTGTAGACATTTAGTATTGATGTATATGTAAAACAGTATATTGGATTAAATGACAACTGTAGAGAGGTTTAAATACAATTTTTATCATGGTCAGGCAAATCTATTAAAAAAAAAGAAAAAAAAAAGAAAAGCTGTTATTAACGTTACTTTAAAACCGTTGCACATACAAATGCAGTGGCACATAAGGGCATACTAGAGCTTTACATCTGGTTTATAAGTGTAAATCTGTTAATGAGCTTCTTAGGAAATTGAAAGACTTCCTACAAATTCAGGGTGTCCAAAAAGTCTCCATACACCGAGGACTGTGTTTGCCAGCACGTCAGTTGTGTCTTCATCAGTGGATGTTCGTGGACGTCCACTTCTCGGTTGGTCCGCAACACTTCCAGTCTTTTTGAACTTATTAACAAGTTTGGCAACAGTATCGTGTGTGATGTGCTCACCATGATTCCTGTTAAAGTCCATTTTTCCAAAGTAAGTATGAAATATTTTGGAAGACATTTTGCTAAAAAGTGTTAATTTCCCCTGTGTATGGAGACTTTTGGGACACCCTGTAGACTTGAAAGTATGTGAGTGTGTCTGTGTGTCACTTTATAAGCTGCTCCAGGGTTAGGTCTGCATCTTTCTCCTTCAGTCGGCTGGCGAGCACACTGAGAGCACTCTTTAACAGCGGCCGCTGTTCCGGCTGGGAGAAGCCAGACCTGAGAACACATCACAACCTCACACACTGCATCAGCTCTAACTTCACACCACCAAATCCTAACACCAGGACCTATCTGGCATCACCAAAAAAAAGTCTCCGAGTGCTTTCTAATGCTAATTAAAGAAAACTCCATTGGCTTGCATACTACTCCCTGTAATTAAAATGTGATCTTCAGTTGCATTTTGTAATGAAATTCTCAATTGACTTTTGTAGTTTAAACTTCTTTCATCAACATGGTTTCACTTTGGTTAAGGGTTTCCTACATTACCCACAGTGCAGTTTGCCTAGTGCCAGTTAGAATTAGCTCTCGCTTCATCTCTATCTAAAGAGAGTGATGCGGCAGCACTTTAGTCCTTTAGTCTATCTAGCTCTCTCACCTCCTCATCGGTACACTCTGCTCAAACAGATAATGTTCCAAAGCTTTCGACTTTCATGCTAATAACATCATCGGTCTTGTCATCCGGTAGATCGGCAGCTAGCCGGGTCGAGTATCTGCTGTAACTGCACTGTACAGTATAGCTGCACTGCATTCAGGAGTCCACTACTTCTACTTTGGATTTCACATTCATATGATGTTAAACATTGCCGGACAAAAAAAGCTGAGCGAGAAAAGAAGCTCTTGTGTTTTTAGGCGCGAACAGTGAAACCTGACTGTCTTCCCTTAAGTCTGAGATTGTTACTGTTTTTTTCTTCTATTAAATGCCATTGTAACTGCACTAGCAATGGTTCCCTGTGACATCAGTGTGACTCACCACCGCTAACCTTTCACGTGCATAATCAGGGCCGGTCAATCCATTAGGCATCATAGGCAGCCGCCTAGGGTGTCGCCATATTTGGGTGCGCCGACCTACCGAATCTGATTAACAGTACCGAGCCACATTACCTCTGAAAATTTGTTTGGTCGAATTGGTTTGTTGGCGCCCCCTAGAGCCGATGTAAATAAGCGGCAGTGTGTGCAATGCTGTATTAAGTGCAACACAACACACAACACTCATGAGTGTTTGTTCTTGTTTTTTAAATAAAATTGAAAAATACATCATACTTATTAGTCATCACCATTGGTGTGACAGTGAAGTGTGTGTGTCAGTGATGATGATTTAGTTTTTTTTTTTTTTTTTACGGCATTATGGACGATAATGATCATGGCATAATTTTTATGCTTGTGCTGCTGACGTATTACTGGCAAGATTGTTTGTTGAGATGCAAAATGAAGCGACAAATACCACTGGGAGCTCAATTTTGGAAAAAAAAAAAGAAAAAAGAGAAAAAAAAAAAAGAAGAGGCAAAGCGTGGAAAAAACCAAAAGTGATCTTATTACAATTTCTATATCGTTTGCCATTTTTGTGGATGTGATCGCCATTAACCATGACATTGCTGGTCAAATCTCATATATGACGACGACATTAATGAATTTGCAGCAAGGAAGGCCAGGAAGGTAAAATTCTAAAAGCACACAGCAGGTACAGCACAGTGTATAAATGACAGTATATAACAATAGCATTGTTATTTTTGTATTGTTATTTATGTTTATTTATTTATCTTTATTATAAATTTATCTTATTTATCTTAGCACTTGCTTTGTAAAGATGAATCTCGCCTAGGGCACCAAATGGGTTAGGACCAGCACTGTGCATAATGAACACCAGGACTGCTAAGTACATACATAAACATATCAAACATATCAATATAATCATAAGGTATGTCTCAACCAGCTCCGTAGTTCAGTAAGTTGTGAATCAGTATATGGGTACACGAGTTCGGGCACCGTTAAGGACTCTGGCTCACTACACATTGCGACACTGATAACTGAAAATCTGGTGACTTGACTACGTACTCGCATTGTAAATGTCACCAAAAATTTAAAACTTATAAATATATATATATATATATAAAACAGAAATATTTTTATGTCATATAAATTCGTTAGCTTAAATCACATGCATCGCTGTCATAATGTCAGAAATATATAATATAAGGGTGTTTGTCAAAATGCCAAGCAGGATGGTAGACTAGGTAGTGGATTTAAAATAAAAAAAATTATTTCATACTTAAGTCATTGGATGTATAAACAAACCGTATACAGAATGTTAAATAAAGCTAAAGAAAACCCCACTAACGTAAGCAATCATTTGAGAGCCACAACAACGATAACAAGCTACTTATATTTGTAGTTGGAAGTTGGCGGAGGGAGAGTTTGTCCCCGATTTTCTTTTGAGCTGACAGGCTTCAGAAAACATGACATCAGTTCCAGTAAGGGAACATAGTAAGTGTTGATGCTCCCTGGTTTTTGTGGTGCATTGTGGGATTTTTTAGGAAGCGAATACTCCAGTGCACTGGGAGTATTCTGCGATTGGGACAGCCTTTAAAATGAAAATGGCCGACACCCTGATCAGGGAGCTGGTTGAGACATAACCATAGTTAATATGTTTCAGAATGCAGTTTTTCTTTTAACACCTCCCTGACTCCTTCTTCCATCCATCTTATAACCTCTGACCTGTGAGGTGTGTGGATCAGTATGTACTCACCAGCTAAATGCTGTGTGTAAGACCTGCAGAAGGAGCTGATAAGCTGAACACATAAGCTGCTGTACATTCATATCCACACCTAGAGCATCCACCACTCCCTGATTTTCATTCAGGAAAGTCTGTGGGAACACACACACACAAATATTACTATTATTATTATCATTATTATTATTATTATTATTACTACAGCACACAGTGCACATGGAAATGACTGATAGCAACTAAAGCATTTATTGTTAAGAATATTTATAGGGGGATGTGTGTGTGTACCTGAAAGTGGTTGTGGCAGTTCTCCAGGTGTGTGCACAACGTCCCTAGCAGTTCAACACAGCAGCTAGCAACATCTTTGGAGCTTCTCTGCTGCAGGTGAGAGAATCCCACTGCCCTGTCTGCCTTCACCTGCACAGCCCAGTCATAGCAGTTATCACGGTGTACTTGCAGCTGAAAAGATCTTTCTAGCCAATCGAGTGTACAGTATGTAATAATGTTAAGGGTGTGTTCAAATGATAGAAAAGTTGGAGTATCTCTCCAGCTTGTGATTTACAAACATACTGAAGATCCTTGTGTGTGTTTTACCTACTTTGAGAAACGGAGCTTTCTTTGCTGGAGCAGCAGCCAGGCTGAAATCCAGTTTACGCCACATGTCCTCCAGCAGGAACACCAACTCTGCAGGACCCAGCTGTACCTCCTCTCTCACCTGCACACAACAGCGGCAAACGCTTTATAGTAAAAGCAAAGGGTGTGTGTACTAAAATATACTGCTCATGAAATACCGCTTAGCGTAGGTTTGTTGACCTTGCTATGGAGCTCGGTGTCCAGCACTGATCGGGAGAGCAGGCCACACTGCAAAACGTTCAGAGCCTCCATGTCCAGTTCCCTAAAGTACGGCCAGTATGAGGACAGACTCACCCCTGCTTTCACCTCCTTCTCTGGGTGGTCCTGCCACAGCAAACACAATTCCATAGTCAAATGTGTCTACCAACAAATAAATGGGTCAATTAATAACATCCTTGTAAAAAGGATTTTATTAATTAACACATTTTTTGCAGACAAAACTGTTTTCCATAAAATTTAATTCCTGACCCTTTCAGACAAAAACTCGCTCCTAAGTATAAGAAGCATCACTTGAGAAAATTTGAGGAAACAGCCAGTGTTGGTGGCATGATGAGCACATAAGACTAAATGAGATGAGACTTCTCTCGCACGGCAAATTTACAAAAATGTAATACTTGAAGATTATCCATCCATCCATCCATCTTCTGTACCACTTGTCCTACGTAGGGTCGCAGGGGAGCCTGAAGCCTATCGCAGGAACATCAGGTGGGGGACATCCTGTACCGAGTGCCAACCCATCACAGGGCATAATCCTATGGACAATCTGAAAATGCCGATCAGCCTACAACATGTCTTTGGACCAGGGGAGGAAACCGGAGTACCCGGAGGAAACCCCCAAAGCACAGGGAGAACATGCAGACTCGTCAGTCTCAGGATTCGAACTGCTTGAAGATTAGTAGATGATTCAATAAGATTTGAAGAGGATGAAATGATTAGATGAGTTCAGCTTCACATGAGACACCCCAATTATTATAGTACACTTTAGTTTCCATCCTGTTACTGGTATAAACCAGTACTATAGTGTTTTCTGAGCTAAAGCCTTTCCCTATATTAGGGCTGAGGAAATATCTAGAAACTACTGTATCGCAAAGTTTCATTCTGAAACCTTGGAATTTCTCTACCGTTGATCAGATAATATAAAATAATATGTACACAGCAAGCCATAGCGTCTGCTAGTGTTTTATAGTGGGACAGTACAGGGTGTGTTCGTGTGTTTGTGAGTGTGTGTGTGTATCAGTTGCCTGCGCCTGAGGTTCGTCGACCTCAGCAGCCTCCTCCAGTTGTGAGCCGTCTGTTGAGTTCTTACTGGCTGATGCTTTTTTCCTCTTCTTCCCTGTGGACTCTGAAACCACAGCGAATAGCAGCTGTTTTATACACAGCATCCCACTCACACAGGCACTATAAAAAACTACATACAGTGGATATAAAAGTCTACACACCCCTATTAAAATTGCAGGTTTCTGTGATGTGATACAGCAACCAAACACACGTTTTAGGTGAAAATATTTTAAGACAAACAACAAAAAAAAACTGGTTACACAATAACCTGGTTGCACAAGTACACACACACTTTTATAATGGCCTTTTGACTTCACCAATCACATTCAAAGTCCTGTTCAAAAGTAATGATCATACCTGACATCAATGAAGTGATTCTTTTTAAAGTTGAAAAGTTTTTTTCCCCCCTTTTTCTTTCCCCTAAAACCTTTCTAATTGTTTTTCACTTTAATCATGTTGGTTGCTATATCACATAAAAGGTGGGAAAAGATCTGACATGATTGATCTTGGTCTCATATTTTACATCGCAAAAACCTGCATTTTATAACAACAGGGGTGTGCGGACCTTATATATCCACTGTAAAAGATCTTATAGGCTTAGACAATAAGAACATTTCCCTTATAGTATTTACTGTCAGGGGCAAACCTGATTGACCAGTCACTGGACTGAACACTGAGCCTACACTTCAATAAAGCTCACATATGAGAGAATTGACTATGCACACAATAGTGCCGTGACAGTGAAACTGAAGCACCATGGCTTCTCTGACGTATCTTATAGCTTTACCCTTCTTCGCTTTCTTGGCAGGAGCAACAGAAGGAGCGGGAGCCAAAACTTCTGCACTGTCACAGTCAAAGTTAGCCAGAGGAGGAGTGAATCCAGGGCTAACTGAAACACACATACCCATAAGCTGTTTAAGATCAAATCAAACATACTTGCTTGTTTGTTTATCCACCATAAATCTGGTTTAGTACCTGCCAAGCATGTCTCCAACAGTGTCTGCAGGTAAGTGATGTTCTGAAGACGAGTTACAACCTTCATCTTCATCTCAGGGTCTTTCAGCTTGCAAAATGCATTTACTACCTAAATACACACACAGGCGCATACATACACAGGTGTATTCAGTCAAACATTTCTGAATAAAAAGGCAAAATATTTTGTTACCCTGGCAACATAAGTAAGGTGAGAACAAGAACAAGAACAAGTTGCATCATATGCAATAAATGACAGAGCAAATTCATATGAAACCCTTGTGTTTGTTTAAAAAAAAAAAAAAAAATTATGGGTGCACTGACCTCTCTGAACCAATTGATGGTGTAGAAGAGCAGAGAGCAGAGGAACTCTCGCTCTGCCTTAGACAGACTCTCTACCTTCTCTACCACCTCCATATCTGTCAGGATCAACGGACAGCCTGCCACAACACACAACATAGAAATACTTACAACCTTTGTATCCTAAACTTAATATATGCTATAAGAATGCTGATATCAGCTCTCTTGTGCAACGGACAGAAAATCAGTAGATCATTCAACAAGACAACACATATCCAAAAGATAATGCAGAAGGCCTCTCTGTTTCTAAACTTGACCGGTTAGAAGAACAATGATGCCAAACAATCCAGTGGTTATAAGAAACATGTCAGGAAGTACGTGTGAGGTGTTGGGATACAGAGGACTGAATGTACAGTCCCCTCCGAAAGTATTGGAACAGCAAGGCCAATTCGATTGTTTTCGCCATACATTGAAGACATTTGTGTTTGAGATCAAAAGATGAAGACGAGACGATAGATCAGAATTTCAGCTTTCATTTTCGCATATTTCCATCCAGATGTGTTAAACAACTTAGAACATCTTAGAGCACTTTAGTTTGAACCCACCCATTTCTTTCAGGTTATCAAAAATATTGGAACATGCAACTGATAGGTGTTTCTTGCTGCCCAGGTGTGCCCTGTTCAATTGATTGTTTAAAGCAGTGGTCACCAACACTAATTATTGCCTTAAGAAGTTTTTGATCACCTAAAACAGGTGTGTTAGATTTTGGTTGGCGATTAAACCTGCAGGAAGGTAGACCTCGAGGAAGAGGGTTGGTGACCACTGGTTTAAAGAATTAATAGCTCTGAATGGGTACTCTTGGTTTGAGCCCTGGGTTTTGCCTTTGAAGACTGCATTTATTGTTAAGAAATCAACATGAAGACCAAAGAGCTGTCTATGGGAGAAAAGCAATTCATTGGCATAGCCAGTACAACACTATAGAATGTCCTGAAAAAGAAAGAAACCACTGGTGTACTGAACAACCAGACATGGAACAGGTCGACCAAGGTCTGCCACCAAATGCCATGTTTTAAGCTGTCTACATGTAAATATCAGGAAATGAATGCTGAAATTCTGATCTATCGTCTCATATTCATCTTTTGATCTCAAACCCAAATATTTTCGATGTATAGCGTAAACAACAGAATTGGCCTAGCTGTTCCAATACTTTTGGAGGGGACTGTATAAAAGGTAATCCAAAAGCTGTTCAGAGCTTTGAGGCAGTTATAAAGACCAAGGCTGGAAATACTCTGCACACTCCAGACTCCTTCCATAAAATGTTAATATAAATGTTAAACAAATAACTATGAAAACAATCAAGTATTAGATGGAGTGCATTTAACATAAACCTGTGATTTGCTTTGTAGCCAGAACTGCAGTCAGAGCCATGCAGTTATAAAAAGATTAATCAACACCTTCTGACCAAACAGGTTCGAGAATTCAACCGTGCTGTGGTACAAATTATGACAGTCAACGCACAATGTAACAGTGAATAGAATAAACTCACAACCCCGTATTCTATTTCTACTGTCAAATCTACTGTGAGAATATTGTGGACGGCAATACAAATTGGTAATAATTATGATACGAAAAGCCAATAGTGGCACATACCTAGTAAATGGAGTACAGGAATGTATTTAATACACATTTTCCATTTAACAATAGCTCAGTGATTGGTTTGATTTAGTGTCCTGTATTTACTTCAGCTTTGCCATGGTGGAGCTGAGAAGCGGTAAGAATGAACGCACATCCCAGTGGAATAACAAAGAACATGAACACTACTGAATTGCTCAAGGGATTTTCATTTACGGATCATTTGAACATCCAGTGACACAATGTTCTCAGCCAGACAACACAGTGTATTATTTTACCTTGAGTCTAGCAGATAGATAACAACAGGTCTACTTCCTCCTGTTACAAAGAGGCCTTTGTTCTGCATCATGCTGCGCCCCCAGTGCCAGAGCTGGTAATATCAGCGAAGTGTACCGTAAACTGAGAGAAAGAGTTGCAGCCTTTTCCGTTTAAGCATATTCAAGAATCTTTAGCCTAGCAACTTACTGTTAATAAAGCACTGAACAGACTACATGTAATAATAACGCTGGTAGATGTTAATACTATCTACAGAAACTGCATATACAGGGTGTCGCAAAAGTCTCCATACATAGATGAAATTAACACTTTTTTTTAGCACAATTTCTTCCAAAATCGAATTTAGTTCGATTGAACAAATTCAAAAAGACTGGAAGTGTTGCAGACCAACCCGAGAAGCGGACGCAGACCATGCTGATTTTCAAAAGGGACACAAGTTACCTTAATTTGCTGCTGCATTTTTGTATCCATCACAGGAGTTCAATTTAGACATGGAATTTAGGCTTTGTTTTAGAAATGAATTTCACAGAGAAGAGGAAATAAATCAATACGTCAATACAATTTGTATTTTAACAGTCTTATATGGGGTCACTGTAGGATTCTGCTACATACACGGCCAGTTTTTGAACCCCTGGAGTTTCTAATTTGTTACATTTTAATGACTGTTAAACATATTGCCACAGAACAAACAAATTGATTTCAACTAGCAATTAATTAAGGAAAACTGAATCTATGGGCAATGTGTAATTAACTGGCTGCTCTCAGATCCTAATAGGCTCTAAATGAGTTCTCTATTACAGGCAAGTGCAGTTAGAGGGTAATAGAGGGTGCTAGTGTTAACTATTAGGGCTGGGTATTAAAAAAATTAAATAAAAATAGATTCTTGAATTTTAATCAATCTTCCATGTAATGAAACGATGTTGATACGAGAAATCCCCGAATTGATTCTTAATACATGTGCTTTACTTGATAGGATGTGAATATTATCTGTAGTTCGCCTCTTGTCCTGAACGTCGCCATCTTTTATGTTTTCAATTTTGAAAACGGTTTTATTTCTTAAACATGCTTTAAGATGTTAATGAATTCACTGTTGCACATTTACAATGTTTTTTTATTTATTTTTTACAGTAATGTGCACTATGCAGTGTGCTTACCTTGTGTGCGGTGTACGCACATATTTATAGTTTCTTGTTACAGTGTTTGTTACTCAAAGTAAAAGTCGAACGTAATTAAACAGAATTGTGTGGGCCCTATTATTATAAATGTGTATTTCAGTAATATAGCTAAGTAGGAGGGTTTCAGTTACCAGCAGTTATATTAAAACATGGATTCCATGTCGGCAAAAGTAACATTTTAAATTAAAGACTGAAAACTAATCGATGCTGAATCAAAATCGAATCGAAACCATATAAATACGAATCGAATCGTCAAATTGGTCGCAATACCCAGCTCTATTAACTATAAAACATAAATGTAAGGTGTGCCTAAATTACCTAATCAGACTGATAAAGATTTTTGTCCTTTTCCGAGGAGATTAGAGCTAGATTGCTCCAATGAAAGGGTCAGTTCAGTAAACCTTTAACAATGTACACTCGATTCCTTGTCTAGAGCTTCAAATTGTAGACTATTTACAGCAACGTTAGATCACTTAAACAAAAATGCTACAATAAAGGGTGTTCAAAAGCTTCTGACTGCCATTGTATCTGTTGTGAAAGCAACATATTCTGAGCTACTAATGCTGCTTATAACTTCCGCTTTACCATTATTGTAGAGATCTGGAAGTCCTTGTTGATTTAAAACAAAAAAATAAAAAAAAGTTTTAGGTCATACTGTTGGTCCAAAGTTGCAACACTACGTGGAATTTAACCTAAGCTGCTGTTTTTTTTTTTTCTAATGTTTTATACCTGGCAAATGCAGTGCTATTGGAAGATAGCTTCATGGTCTTACTATATTCCCAAGCTACAACTGCAGAGCTGCAGGTTTCCTTAGAGAATGTATTTAATTATGAGGATCAGAGCTTAGATTAGAATCTTAAGAATATTTGACTCCCATGTGGGTCTATATGTGGATGGTGATTATAACAGTGTAACAAGACAGCAAGATATTTTTCAGATATCTTGAACAGGGAGCAAGCCTGAATGAGTCGGGGTTTGTGATTTGTTAAACTATTAGTTGTTTTTGTGTTGAGCTGTGGCTGACCTAGAAGAGCATCGATCTCCTCCAGATCACCCTGGTGCTGCTCCTCCTCACACAGCCTCAGCAGTCTGAAGAACGAGGACAGGCACAGAGGAGATACATGCCTGGGAGGAAAGGAGAGAAATAATTTTATAAAGCAAATCATTTGTGGTACAAGAGAAACCACTCAAGACATGTTTCCTATTAATATATTTAATTTAATTATCAATCAAAATATTAAACTTAGCCTATTAAAAAGTTTGTAATACATGTGCAAGTTAGAACAGTGTGTGTGTGTGTGTGTGTGTGTGTGTGTGTGTGTGTGTTCTGACCTGCCGTCCCTGTGGCTGTCTGCTTTGTTCAGCAGATCCTTAGCCATTAGGGGCAACAGGTTAATGGCAATTCCTCCTTGACTCTCATCTTCATCCAGATTGTACATAGCTGAGGCAGTGAATGGAAATGAGCTGCAACACACAAATGCAATAGCATTAACAACATTTTTAGTCTCTCTTTACACATGAAAATGCAAATATAATACTGAGGTTTTTGTTGAGAATTAAATTAGATACTTTAACAGGAAACAACATGTCTTGAGTGGTTTCTCTTGTACCACAAATTATTTGTTTTATAAAAATATCAGTTATAATTTCATACAGGGACAAATCGCCACAAAAATCTTGTCACTGATGATTTTAAGGAGCAAAAAATGTTCTAATAATCGATAATCTGGGGTGCGGTACTTTTATATGGTGAGGAATTAAAGGTCAAACGCAGAATAGCGATCGATTTCCTTTTCCATTTTATTTTGCTTTGAGTAATGTGTGTTGCACAATTTAGCAAGGGTTGCTTTACTCAGCTTTTGGCTGAAAATGCGTACGTGTTTTCCAAGTATCGTTACTTCATGTAAGCAGTCGTTAGAAGGAACACAAATCCTTGTTTTACGCAATAATTAAAAAATAACTGCTCATTTCTAGTGTCTAATATTGACGTTTACTGTGTGAACCTTTGGAAAACTGCAACGTTATAAAGCAAACCTTTATAAAAGCGAATGATTAGCAACTTACATGGTGTTGTTCATGTTTTATCACTGTGATTTCTGTCAATACTAAAATAAAATACATGTTTGTGGAACTGTAATACTGGTCAGTTTGATCAGCTGGGCCTTAATTTCACTCCATCAAATAGTTACCCGACTAGCAAACTAACGCTTTTATTACAAAATGAAATGTAGCAATACATAACCTAATTCTGTGTTGACACTGTGTACCCACCCAGGTATCTCTGGTCCAAGGTCCACAACAAAGTCCTCCTGGAAATCCTCCAGCACGCTCTTGCCAATCCACGCCTGCCAGCGGACAGAACAGTGTGAAGTCTAGGTACTGACACTACAGGTTTGTTCAGTGCATGTGTGTTACATTGTACTAGTTGAGATGATATTTTGCACCGCTGTGTATATGTGCATGCGTGCATGTTTGTGCGTGTATAAACATACTACAGTTATTATACATCCTAATATTGTACATAATAGGTGAGTTTGTAAGTTCCTTATATGTAGTGCCTTCTCTGTTTGTAGGAAATTCAGAAATATTAACACCGAGCCTTTCTCGGCCTTAGAAATGAATCTCGGTACAAAATGGCCTGCTTCTGAAAAGAGTTACGCACCTGCACCAGTGGGTCCAGTCTGTGGTTGTGCAGCAGGTTGGCCAGTTCGTCATAGTACAGCGCAGCGGCCTCGGCTGAGCCTTCACTGCACGACCGCACCAACTCCAGAAGCACCGTCACCTAACCATACACACACTCACTAGAAGTAACCACACGAGCATAAGCATAAAGAACACACATTCATATTCAGTGCTGCTCACCTGTCGATGCGTGTCTTTGGGCAGTGTACCTCCCTGAGAGCCTTCTGACCGGTCTCTGTAACACATGAAAAACACATGTGCACCAGTGGAATTTACTGTAATCTCAGATCTAACAATTTTGGCATTGTCGGGAGGAAAGGACTAAGAGGCTGAGAGCGTTTTGACCCCCACACCAAATTTTCCCAGTTAGGGGATTATATACAGTATTTACCTTCGTGCTGCCATACTCCCCACCATCATAACAGCACCGATGATGCCGATGCGTTTGTACTTAGGCACTGTACTGGACAACTGCTTTCGGATCACTATGTGCATATCGTCCTGCAGACAAGTGAGGAAAAACAAATAAGACAATAAGATTTGGGTGTGGAAAATGAACTTAACTGACTTGATCCTACTTAAAGACAGATGTTGAATTCCTAATATACAGTACACAACAGAAGGGAGTACACCCCTGTACAATATCACTTATGTATGTCAAACAATTCAAAATTGTATCACCATCACTGTATCACAGTAATTTCATTTGCGCTTATGTAAAATAAGAAACCGTTTAGATTTAATAAATTTAGATTTTAGCGAAATATCTTCCAAAATTTGTCATACTTATATAGGAAATAAATATATACATTTATTTATTTATTTATTTATTTATTTATTTACTTCAGATAGCCTTTAAGAATGCCTTTGACAAAAGAACGTATTGAAATCATTCTCATGGCTGGGTCTGGAAGCTATCGCAAGGTTGCGATGAACTTTAACAGGAAACATGGCAAACAAATCACAAACACACACACACACACACACACACACACACACAACACTGTTGCCAAACTTATTAACAAATTCAAAAAGAGTGGACGTGTTGCGGACCAACTGGAGACGTGGACGTCCACGAACATGCACTGATGAAGGCATAACCGACGTGGTGCTGGCAAACATAGTCCCCGCTGTATGTATGGAGACTTTTGGGACACCCTGTGTATTAAAAATACAGGCCCCACAATCGGAACTCAATGCAACAAAAGTCAGTACACTTTTCATTACTGAGATTCAAATTTATTTTATAATATATATTTTTTTTTTAAGTACTTCGTATTAGGGCTGGCCGATATGATAAAAATATTGTATCCTGATACTTGAGGACATTTCTATGATACACGACGCATATCACCATATCTAATTTAGCAAACAAACTGTCTGCAAAACAGGTAAAACAAACAAACCAAAAAAATGACTTTTTAACAAGACTTTGACAAGACTTTTCTTCTACAAAGATAAAGAATGTTTTTTTTTTTTTAAATTGCGTCAAATCAACAGCATCCATTCAGTACCATTTCATTATATATATTATATATATATATATATATATATATATATATATATATATATATATATATATATTGTGTGTGTATATATATATATATATATATATATATATTGTGTATATATATATATATTGTGTGTGTGTATATATATATATATATATATATATATCTATATCGCCCAGCCCTACTTTGTGTGTTCGTTTATTCTAAGTTTGATGACAGACTCAATCCTCCTCTGCATAGAAGGTACTATGTGGTACAATGGCTCGTTCTGTACCTCCTGATTACTGCTGCAACTGTGTTTTGACTGATTTTTAGTGTAGTTGCTCGTCAATCTTCCTGTATCTCTTTCCATCTTTGTGAAGTCTCACGATCCGTTCCTTCTGGAAATGCTTCTCCATGTGGAGCCATGATGTAGACATGCAGATAGACAGCCCATATGTCCAAAACTGAGCGCTTATGTTCGCAGGTAATTTTATATTTGACATGTTCATGCAATTGGGCTCATTGGAAATCACAGTTGTACCAAATTTTGTTTCAATGATTTTCTAACTCGTTATGTGTCTATTCACTTTTGTTGCATCGAGATCTACTTTGAGGCCTGTACTTTCACTATAGTCTTACTAAAGTCTTTGCTTTTGATTGTTCATAAGAGGAAATACTCTACTTGTCAACTTAGAAATAATGCAATTAATGAGAGGTGATTCAATTTTGAGTCATGACATTTAAATGGTATTGCACAAGGGTGTACTCGCTACTGTTATATACTGTATATTTAAAATAGGATGTGACAGACATCGGTAGTTTTTTGCAGTAAAAAGCTAATCCAATTACTTTCCTTAAAGTTTTCTTAAAGGTAAAACTGACTACAATCGTAACACGTTCACAAATTCCTCCCTCTGAAAACATAGCCCCTCTTTGAAAGATTGCATTATGCAGGCAAAGAGCTTATTTTCCAAATATTTTTAACTGAACAATCCAGAAATACAAATGTTTACTGACAGACCAACAACTGCCCTTAGACTTATATGTTGTGCTTACAGTAAAGAGATTTTCTGTCTCAGTCTTTGAAGTATTCTTGAATAGAAATGCACCTGAATATGGCTGCCGTGTTGGTCTTGTCCAAATGCCAAGCAGCTGAGAACATGGAAAAGACGGCGGATCTGCTGAGGACTCAAGTTGTCCATGTAGTCCAGAATTCCCTGGACCACAAAAAATCATGGGACACAAAGTTTCAGCAGAGGAAAGAACTCGGATATGCTCACCAATTTTCCAAGTTCTTCAAATCTAGTTTCTCAGCAAAATATGAATGCTAATTCCTAAAGCAGCAACACAGTTTTCACCCTGTATTACGCCTGTCATGATTATGGTAGCGTAGTAATTCACACACACCATATACATGTGGACATAAATAGTTATTTAAAGCCTAGGGGTTGACAAATCAGTAGCCCAGGTGCACACCTGATGCATCATGGTGGATTGGTTTCTGTTCTGCACTAAATTTAGTTGCTTGTTGGGTCTACGTGTAGAGGGGTGTGTGTGTGTGTGTGTATGTGTGTGATAAAGAGTTTCCAAACCCGGCAAAAAGTTGTTTTGTTTTGCTTTAGTTTTAATTGCCCTTCCCAGGCACCATGGCCATGACATGAAATAAAATCTCTGCTGCTGAACTTAACCTGAGTCTGTTATGTTCTCCAGTCAGGGTAGCGCATGTTACAATACCCGTGCTACACCACAAAAACTGGCAGCTATCTAACAGTTATCGAGTAGGCTTTATCCCAGACTAGTTATTAAAAACACATTATGGCACAGTGATTTGATTATTAAGGCTAACTGATGATGAATGTTTATTGCACTCTCTGTGACATTTTCCATTTGAAGAGAAGTGTGGAATCTAACAACAGATCAGAGTCAGACTTACTAATGATCATCAGCTCAAATCTTCACGTTAAGGGGATTACATGTTCACTAATCCTGCTCTGTGTTTCCCTGAGATTATATTCAAACCACGAGGTCAGTTCATTTTAAGCATCATACAATCAAGTCAAAACGTCAAATAACTACACATATATATCGACATCTCTAATTCTAGGCATCAAGAATGGCAGTGTTTGTGAGAGTGTGACTCCTACCTTAACAAAGACAGCATACTGTGCCATCTCTGTGGGCTTCTGGGATACTAACTCACACAGCAGCTCCAGAGCCACGTCCACCTCTCCGCTCACACCACTGCACACGTGAGTGACCAGCGAGCCCACCACTTCCTACAATCACACAATGTTTTTATTCCATTCATTCGTTCGTTCAACTTCAACTAACTGCTTTATTGTCAGGCTTATGGTGGATCCAGAGTCTGTCCTGGAAACACTGGTGTGTGATGTGGGAATACCCCCTGGGTGGGGACGCCAATCCATCTCAGGGCACCATGCAAACACACACACACACATTCACACACTTATTCACGCCTAGGGCTTAATGGCTATTCTTTTAGCAGTTATCATAAAGCAATCAATTGCAGAAAATCTTTATCAATAAGTCACAGGGACATGTTAGCAGGTGTGATGAGCCGTGTTACCTGCTGGCAGTAGGAGTCAAAGGCAGTGAAGGCCTGTTTGTAAATGTGTCCTCCAAAGGGCACTACACAGCAGTCTGTAGAACGCAGCAGCCCTTGTGCCAAGGAAAGAATGCTTGGAAAATACCCACGCATCACCTATACAACACAGGAACATATATTACAGCACCTATACAAGACATACACGCATAAATAAATTATACCACACAAGTGCACAGTTAAATATCACACACACACATGCATGCAAATATACAATGGCACAAAATCTAATCCCAAAAAGCTAATAACAGTCTAATAAGAATAAAATACAGTGCATAGAATATACAAATGTATTTACAAACACTGCACTAAAATCAATTTGCGATAAATGTACTGAACGTCCTAAAAAAGTCAAGCTGACCTGAGCGTAGTCCCTAAAAGTCTTATTCAGCAGTGCTTCGTGAATGAGGCCGCCACGCACTTTCGCCTTCAGCACTCTCTCGGCCCCACGTCGACTCTGGTTAGCGTTAGTGGAGTGGAGAATAAGCAAAACCAACACGTCAACCACCTGAAAGGGAAGAACGGGAGGTGGGGGGCAACAGCAGGTTAAATAAAAACAGGATTATAATCTAACAGAAATAAAAAGGAAGAATAATCCAAAATGAAAAATCTGCACCTTGTGATCTTCTTGCTCAGTGACACTCTCTATGGCCTAAAGGGAAAATAAAAGCATTAAGCTGTCACTGCTGTATTGCTTATAGGATTTGCACTATTCAGTATAGCCCCTCTGTATCTGTTTACCTTGAGCCAGGCCTCAGAGATAGTCTTCTGAAAACGCACAGCTGATTTAATCACCTCCAGGACCAGAGCCACGCTGTCGTTACTGCTGCATGCTGGGACACTGGAGGACCTGGCACCACATAGATATGGGATGGGGGAAAAAACAAGACAACATTGAAGTATTTCATACATTAGCAGTGAATCTCTTTGTGATATCACGCTACACAGTAGTGCTTAATGGCTTAACTGCAACCTCTGACCTGAAGACTTTCCTGTGATGGAGCTAAATTTACACTGCTTTGTTACAAAGTGCTGACACCGGAGGCTCCTTTATTTAAAAATGTGCTTACAGAAAAATTCACAATAGTATTGATTATACACATTTTTAATCTATTCATGTGGAGCATCTGATATACAAGTCTCTGTGTAAACTGTCACTAAAGATATTATATCATATTAGAATAAGCACATAACATAATATAATATATTTACTGTCAGAGTTGTGCTGTTATAGAAGACTAATCAACACCTCCTGATCTGTCAGAATTTACAGTGGATAGAAAAAGTCTACACACACCTGTTAAAATGGCAGGTTTTTTTATGTTTAAAAAAAAAAAAAAAAAAAAAAAAAAAACAGAAATAAAGTTAAATCATGTCAGAACCTTTTTCACCTTTATTGTGAAATTGCAACATATAAATATCAAGTGACAAACACCCAGAAATGTTTTTGGGGAAAAAAGAAAAACATCTGCCATCAATCAAAGTGACTAATTACCCCCAAATAAAGTACAGCTATTCTTATAGGATTTTCCTGACATCTTCTTGGTAACTTCCCACTGGGAAAGCCATGGGCTACAAAGAGCCTTACAAAGCAGGTACAGGATATCATTGACGAAAAAATATCAATCAGAAGAGGGTTACAATTTTTTTTCCAAGCCATTGGATAAATATCATGGAACACTGTAAACACAATATTCAACAAGTAGAGAAAATACGGCACAACAATGACACTACTAAGAACAGGACGTCCCTCTAAAATTGATGAGTAGATCAGGAGAAAACTGGTCAGGGAGGCTGCCAAGGGTGGCAAGACGTAAGCCTTTTTTAACCAAAAAATAAATTAAAAAAATGCATCCAATCTCCCAAAACCATGTGGAATAATGTGTTATGGTCTGATCAGACCAAAGTTTAACTTTTTGGCCAGAATACCAAAATATGTTTGGCACAAAAAACACAGCACATCACCAAAAGAACACCATGCCCACAAGGAAGCATGGTGGTGGCAGCATCATACGTTGGGGCTTTTTTTGTTCAGCTGGGACTGGGGCTTTAATCAGGAATAATGGAGGGATGGAATAATGAATAGCTCCAAATACCAGTCAATTTTGGCACAAAACCTTGCGCCTTTCAGCATGACAACGACCCAAAGCAAACCTCAACAAAGGAATAGCTTCACCAAAACAAATTCAAGGTTTTGGAATGGCCCAACCAGAGTCCAGACCTAAATCCAATCAGAAAAGTGTGGGGTGGAATGAAGAGGGCTGTGCAGAGGAGATGCCCAGCCGATCTGACAGTTAGAATGCTTTTGCGAGGAAGAAGGGCAAAATATTGCTAAGTCAAGACTCTCACCCAAAAAGATTGAACGCTGTGATAAAATCCAAAGGTACTTCAACTATGTATTAGTTTAGGAGTACACACTTATGCAGGTTCTTTATATTTTTCATTTTTCCCCCTTAAATGATTCTTATTGTTTTTTTTACTTTAATGAATAGGTTAAAATTTCACAATAAAGCAAGGAAAGGTTCTTACATGATTTATTTTAGTTTAATTTTTTTTACATCACAAAAACCTGCCATTTTAACAGGGGTGTGTAGACTATATCCACTGTAGAATTCAGCAATGCTGTGGTACTTTAAAAATCATCCTTAAACAATAAGGATTAAATGAAAACAATTTGTTGGTGGATACAAAGTTTTTGGACTGTACTGCAAGTCTTTAGAACGACCCGTTTCAACAGGGAAGGCTCAGTATTATCATTTGTATGTGGAGTGATTGGCCAAAATCAAATACAATTTGTGTAATATGATTTGTGTAATATCATTTGTGTAATACAAATAGAAAGTATTCGTGTAATATGCCCAGCTTACCACAGACAGTGAGGGGTATATTTTATATATATTACAGATGCACCAATGTGAAGGACAATTTTTCCCCACTATTAGCCATCGTCCGATAGTTTAAAAACATCCGATGATCAGGGCCGATTACATCCTGTCAATAAAAAGAGGGCGGGAAAACACATCGAATTCGTGCTGTGTGTAAAGATGATGTCTCGTGTGTGGAATGACGACAAAACTGCAGTTTGTAATCTCTGCACCGCTAAAATTTTACACCGGAAGTGAGCAGCGGTGAAGCGGGAGTTTCGGCGTCGAGTCTAATTTTTTATTTTAAATTGCCATGCCGATCGTGCTGAATTAAAGCGCCAGTACACCGTTGAAAGTTTTAAATGAAGATGAGTTGACAAAAAAGTATATATATTGCACAGAAAAACATATCTGTAGAGTAGTATGTTTTATATCCATTTAATGTTAATATAGAAAAAAGTTAATATATAATATGACCAGTTTGATGTTCAATGATGGAGTAGAAACGTTTTTGTTTGTGGTGAGTGAATGTGAGACTAACAGGAGGTTTTTTACAATTCAGTCAATGTCAATATGAATTAATAACATTCAATAAGTTAAGAAATCTTACTTTAATCTTCAGAATTTAGTTCATGTGTTAATGTTAATTAGAGTAATGTGTTTTCTGTTTATGAGACCAGTTACTGTGAAACAACTTGTTGAAATGGAGAGAATAAAGGTTTTATTTGTATTTCTTTCAGAATCGTGGAATTAATTATTATTCATGTAAAAGAAGGCATAAAAGGCAGAAATATAGGTATCGGTATCTGCCTATATCACTCTGAATAATCGGTTATCGGTATCGGCTGAGAAATTTAGTATCGGTGCATCTCATTATATATAAATATATACACACACATTTAGAAAAACCTGGTTGATTTTAACAGGACTACTATATACAGAAGGATCTCTGTGTTCAATAAAACACATACGAGGGCAACAAGTCTCACATGCCCCGAGAGGGTAGGATATGAGCGTACTCCACTGAGCCCAAGCGGTAAAGTCTCTCACCCTCTGTTCTTTTTGCTCTTATCACGGCTCTGAGAGGCCTGTAGCACTGATGACAACACACACTGCTCCAACTCCAGCTTCTTTCGTAAAGTACACACCACCTACACACACACACGCACACAGTGCAGTACATTTTAATAAACTATATTACCTACCCAACAGTTTTTTTTTTTTAGACTGATGGTACTGTTAGTCCGTGACCTAGTGAACCAGTATCGGGGTGTATTTATTGATAGAGACTTCAAAGCACTTCGGTAATTTGTTCTTGATAAATGGCATCTGTTCTGCCAAATGCCATAAAGGTAGTGTTTATTAATAGTGTTTATTACATACGTGGATACTTCATGCACAGATTAAAGTTCAAAGTAAACGTTGGCGTGGAAAATAATTGACACTTAATTGCAAATTCGGAAACATGATTAGGAAGCTCAGACCTCATTAGCGTCAGAAGCAGAGATGGAGTGTAAGATGAACTTCACTACAACAGGGAGATCCTCCAGCTGCACTGCGGCGACGGTCGCCATGACAGCACCACGGACCTGAGACACAACAAAACAGAGACAGAAAGAGGGGTGAGCGGGGAAGATGGGCATATCTGGGGAACTGAATACGCAGAGTATATTTACCAGTTTGTTCTACTTAGACTGATACTATCGCTGTTAAAAAAGCACTAGAGATAAAACATGAAGCTTTGTGACTGGTTCAATTCCTTTAATGTACATGAAATGTATATTTATCATTATTAGACAGATTTGTCCCAGTTTCTTTGAAATGATTTTAGCTTGTTTAACCTGTTCATATGCGAGTTGGAAAAGACAGAGAGTGGATATCTTAACATGTACTTTATGTTTGTTTACAGCTGCTGTAAGGTAAATGATAACATGCCACAATATTAAATTAAACCACAAAGTGGATAAAACGTTTTACATGTCATTCTTTTAGAAATTTATTTAAAATGTAATTGTTGACAAAGTAAGAAAAGACTGCAGGACGTGCTGCTAATCAGCTTCGGAGCGATGATAGTGTCGCATCGTCCCGTCGTGGATTATTTTCCTATAACAGCACATGCGTGACATGCTGTGTTGTAGAAAAAGCAGCGTACAGATCTGCGTGTTTGTGATAGGGAGATGGATACCTCAGAAAGCAATGTGGAACTGAGGTTGAGGCTGGACAGAGCATCCAGGATGGGAACAGTCAGCTGGGTGTTCTGCTGGAGTAAGGCACTGTGCAGAGAAGGTGGGAAATACCTCAGAGTCACCCTCTCTCAACAACACTCATTATGTCATCATTACGGCATCGACCTAAGCGTAAGTCAGTGTTTTTTTAATGATAGTTGATGTAACAACAAGCCAACAAGAGCTAATTATGCTCGCTGTCCAGGCAAAACATGGATTTAGAAGAGATTTGAGTTAACCATGGGTTTAGCTTTGCTAAACCAGAATGCATACTTGAGCTCCCTGGCCATGTCTCCATGCTGCGAGTCCTCCAGTATTTCAGGTAAACTGGTGATGATGTCACGCTGGATCTCAACAGGAGCTATAGACACGAGCTGCATCAGCTTACTGCCCAAATCCTGCACATACATGAACAACACGTGTGACTCACACAACATGTGTCAGCACACACCATTGGCTATATGGCAGAGCAGGAGTGATAAACAAACACTAAAGAAATTCCATCTAATTTATTGACTGGCCTTCTTGGGGCTAATTTGTAAGTGTGTTTTGAATACTTAAAATATAAGCACAGACTAACATCCATATCCATCTGTGTAAGTGTAAGGTTTCAACTTTTGGCTTGTTGACAATACGATATCGAATTAATATACAAAGAAACAGCTCCCACACTATTTTGTCTTCACAAACGAATCTGCTATGATCCAAAACAAAACAGCCCTTTTACTATGCATCCAAAAAAATTTTTTTTTAATTCTTTCATTCATCTCCAGTAACTGGTTTATCCTGATCAGGGTGGCAGTGGACTCTGGTGTGAGGCAGGTATATATCCTGGATGGGGCGCCAGTCCAACCACAGACCACACATCCACCAACTCGTTTACACATAGTGGCTATTAAGTACAGCCAATCCACCATATTTCTGGAAGGTAGGAAGCTCACTCAAACACAGAGAGAACATGCGAAACTCCACACAGACAGTTAAGCGAGCTGAGGATCAAATTAAGGACCCTAAAGCTGTGAGGCTGCAACGCTACCCGCTGCACCATCTCACCTTCCCAATGAGACGTGGTAATAACATCCTTCTATTATGGATGGTATGTAACTTTTGTCCAGTATTTTTCCGGTAAAGATGAAGACATCCATCCATCAATTTTCATACTGCTTATTCTACAGAGGGTCACGGGGAACCTGGAGCCTATCCCAGGGAATTGGGGCACAAGGAGGAGGAAACCCTGGACAGGGTGGCAACACAATGCAGGGCACAACCACACACCCATTCATACACTATGAACAATTTGGAAATTCCAATCAGCCTACAACGCATGACTTTGGACTGGGGAAGGAAACCGGAGTACCCAGAGGAAACCCCCAAAAGCACGGGAGATGGGATTCGAACCCCCATCCCCAGAGGTGCAAGGCAAACATGCTAACAATTTCTAAACATCTATTAATACCCATCAATTATCATACAGGACATGAGACTTTACAAGTTTACGTGTGTAGTGAACCTGTCGGTACAGACCCTTAACAGATCAGCACTGAAGATATTATACATACCTTGCAATCCACAAGTCGATCGAGCCACTTCAGCTGATTAATGATGAGGTGTGGAATATTCAGACCATCCTCTCCAACACTGAAACCCACAAGCTACAATTATCACTGCTAATGGCAGTGTGCTACAAGTCTGTACCAGCCAGAACACATAGACCATTTATGAGTATCTCAGTTAATAAGCCACTCTAGGATCATCTAAATAATACATGCGTGCATGCACAAATGACAATCGATCCTAGCTTGATTTTATACAGGAGCACAAAGTAACAATTTGTGATGATATGAAAAATGCTTACCCTTCAAACATGAACTCTGGAAGCTTCTCAAACAAAGTGTTTATGACCAGGGTCTACAAAATAGAGCAGTCATTATCATTAGGTCTTTATTTATAGTAAGACAGCATGGAGTTGAAGTATGAATAGATGGATTGGGTTTTTAACACAATGCAGAAGTCACATTTTTCCATTTAAATTAGAGACAATTCTCATTTCTTCCATAATTTAAAAAAATGATCTCAGCTAGTGATGTCACTATTGGCTTTGGACCAATCACATCTGTTATGCAAATCAGAGCACAACTCAGATGATTAGCTATTTGAGACGGCAGAAGAACATAGGGGTTTTTCCAAATCAGAAGTGGTGGCTCATCGGTTCAGACTTGGGGTTACTGATCAGAAGGTCGGGATTCAAGCCCACTAATGCCAAACTGCCACTGTAGGGCCCTTGGACAAGGCCCCTTAACCCTCTCTGCTCCAGGAACGCTATATCATGGCGGACCCCATGCTCTGACCCCAGCTTCATAACAAGCTGGGATATGTGAGAAAAAAAAAAAGAATTTTGCTATAATGTAATGTACTGTATGTGGCAAATAAAGGCTTTCTTTTTTATATATATATATATATATATATATATATATATATATATATATATATATATATATATTATATATATATATATATATATATATATATATATATATATATATATATATAAAAAAAATGTAATAAAAATTACCAAGTCATGTATACTGGCATATAGATCCTGGCATTTTAAATAAAGGCCGGTTTGGGAGCTTCTTGGACATTAAAACAGCACGATTCTACCTAGATTTTTCTTAATGATTTAAAATGTACAGGGTTATAAAATAAATTGTGCAACAAAAGGTTGTATATAAAATCTCTCCTTGCCTGTAGTATCTCAACACCCAGAAGCATCCGCACCAGGCTCTCCTGAAACGAACTTGAACTGAGGCGGCAGAAACAGACATAAACATATTTATGAAACATAAACAGAAACATACAGCAAGATTGTGTCTACATGACGCCCATATTGGTTTTCACTCACTACCTGGTGTCTCCCTCGCCTGCAGAACGTGGCACACATGGAAGCAGGCAGTTCCTAAACCTCTCAGGGTCTTCAAAGTGTGACTCCAAGCCAGATATAAACTCCTGAATGATCTGGCAGAGGATTGAAAATACAGGCACATCAACACACACATACACAAAGTTGATTCAATACAACTGTACTTTAGAAACTAAAAGGCTCTGATCACTCACATTGGGATATCTGGGACTCTTTCTCAGATGCTGCTGTAATCTCTTCTGAAACACAACTTGATCCACGGCTATTTAAGATTTTGAAAAAGCACACCGTTATAAACGTATGAGTGAGAGTCATTTCTATCTATCGTAGATGTCAGTGTCAGCCCATAGAAAAATCCTGAGTTGAAGCAGTGTGTTAGAGCAGGGAAAAAGAGTCAAATGTACAGGACAGGGTTCTGGTCCTGTGCACTATGGGAAGCAAGATGCACTATAAATAGCTATTTGCACAACATGCTATTTTTTCAGATATACAAAATGTGAAAAAGAAACAAGTTATTTCTTTTTTAAAGTGATGACTTCTAGATGTGCATGTACAGGGAATTGCACCAAGCACTGCAGTGCAAATCAGCGGTTATAGTGAAACAGACAGTTTACCGGACACAGCCGGATGTTAATGGAAGGAGAAGGAGTAGATCTTAATAATGAAGAGGTGCTCTTTATATCTAGAAACATCTTACCGATCTCATTGGCCATGTTTCCTTGTCTCAAGATGACACCTGATTCCTGAAGCATGTGACCAAATACAGAATCAGGAACGGTAGCGGAAAGGGATTTGGCTGGCCGTCCAGTGGACTTGCTTTTCTTTGATTCTGATTAAATACAACATGTGAGTCATGTTAGTTTATTCTGTGACTGAGCACAAAAAAATACTTTTTATTATACAGTCCGTCCAGGATTTTGCAGTTACGCGATGACGCAAAATCAAGGAAACTCCACAATATTCGCAGGAGCTTTTCCAGATTTTCCGCAGATCTGGGCCAAGAAGCGTCACGTGACGTCATCGCAACGCACGTTCAGCCAAACCCTCTTCGATTCACTTGTGTCGAACATGAGTACAGCTAAAAGGTCTCGTTTACCAACAAACGTCCATGCAAAAGGCCAAGCAAAACAATTTTGTGCAATTCAAGTAGTTTTCCGCAAAGAAAAAAAAAAAGACAAAAATCTCCACAGATTGCATCGTGAACTTTGAAAAAAGCTGCAGTAAAATCAGCCATTTTTGGCTGCAACAATCACAAAAAAAAAAAAAACCTTGGTGAAATCCTGTATGGAGTGATTATAAAGGAAGTGATTTCTATACACTAAGATTGTGCAACTTACTGGGAACAACGCGTGTGGCTGGATCTTCATCGACTGAAACAGATGAAGATCTTTTCTTTTTGCGCATCATCCTCAGCTACTCTTGGCAGGTACAGGAAGTGCCAGGGGGTATTCCACAACCAGGGTTGGAAACCTGTGTTTTATATGAACAGCAGTATTATCATTCTTCACTGCTATTTACATACACTTGAGCAACAAACGTGGGGGGTTTTTGTACCATGTAAAAACAACAACAACAACAACAACTAGGAATTCTGAAACCTTTTTCTCTGGTCTAGAAACACATTTCTAAACCTTTAAGACAGAAACAAACATTTTCTTTTTTAAAAACTGCTTTAATCACATTTCCCCTAAACACAAAATACTACCAAACGTTTGTGGGCACCTGACCATCCATTTTCTATACCGCTTATCCTTACTGGGTCACGGGGAACCTGGAGCCTATCCCAAGGAGCATGGGGTACAAGGCAGGGTACACCCTGGACAGGGTGCCAATCCATCGCAGGGCACAATCACATACACATTCACACACTCATACATACACTATGGACACTATTTTGGACATGCCAATCAACCTACAATGCATGTCTTTGGACTGGGGGAGGAAACCGGAGCACCCGGAGGAAACCCCCGCAGCACGGGGAGAACATGCAAACTCCACATAGACAGGGCAGCGGCGGGAATCCTGACCATTTCACCCACATGTGT
Organism: Ictalurus furcatus; assembly: GCF_023375685.1. Lineage (NCBI taxonomy): Eukaryota > Metazoa > Chordata > Actinopteri > Siluriformes > Ictaluridae > Ictalurus > Ictalurus furcatus. The sequence continues at coordinate 24,064,208 of NC_071265.1, read as the reverse complement.
TTGTTGAACATCTCGTTCCAGATTTAGTCCCCCTCCGCTGTTATAAAAACCGCCAATCTTCTGGGAAGACTTTCCACTTGATTTCGAAAGAACCACATATGGTTAAGGTGTCCACATACTTTTGGTGTACTTCCTAAATCCCAAACAAATTCACACACAAAAAACCTCCTAAAATCAGCCCCTAAGCACCTCCTAAATTGCAAAATAATCATTAAATATATCCAAACACCTCCTATATCCCAAATCAAAATCAACCCCTAAACATTTCCCAAATACGAAACACGAAACATTTAGTTGGGATTTAGGAGATGCTTCCTGCCTCGTTTGGACCTTGGAGATGTTTCGTGCCTCGTTTGGGACTTAAGAGATGCTTCGTATCTTATTTTGGGATTCAGGAGATGTTTCGTGTCTCATTTGGGATTTAGGAGATGTAAATCCCAAATAAAACATGAAACATCTAAATCCCAAATGAATCCCCAAATACATCCTAAATACATGATTACACCAGTTAATTATTGTCGATATGCAAGTTAGCTATCTACATTAGCTGCCGTTATAAATAAACATATTTACTAGCGCGTTAGTTAGTGAATCATCAGCCCAAACCCAACTAGCTATCAAAACCAGAAACATTAACTCAGCAGCACTGGATGTCTTACACACTCCCTTACATACTCCCTTACACACTCCCTTACACACTCCCTTACACACTCAATACACAGTCAATACACAGTCAATACACAGTCAATACACAGTCAATACACACTCAATACACACTCCCTTACACAATCAATACACACTCCCTTACACAATCAATACACACTCAATACACACTCCCTTACACAATCAATACACACTCCCTTACACAATCAATACACACTCCCTTACACAATCAATACACACTCCCTTACACAATCAATACACACTCCCTTACCCACTCAATACACACTCCCTTACCCACTCAATACACACTCCCTTACCCACTCGATACACACTCAATACACACTCCCTTACACACTCAATACACACTCAATACACACTCCCTTACCCACTCACTACACACTCAATACAGACTCAGTACACACTACACACTCACTACATACTCACTCAGCTCAGACACTTATGCTTATAAATACATAATTACATTCAAAATGAATTTAAACTACTCACGTCACGAGCCGGGGTTTGTTTTACTGGATTACTCTCCTTCTAGAGGACCCACAAACACACTCGTTTCAGGAAAGATTCCCGCGCCAATGTTTCGTAAAGTGTAAGGGACCGTCGTTATATTTCCAAACCGAATTAAAAACGTAAGTAATAGGAATCTTGTTTCCAATATCATTTATTTCTAATTTTCTACATCTTCGGGTGATTAGATGAACAGTTTTGTATCTGTGCTATATACAAGTAACAGCGCATTCATTTCAAGACAGATTGTTGCTTTCCAAAATTAATCGATGATTAAATTTGAAGATGTTCCCTAAAAATGGGGGCGTGTCTAAAGGCTCTGTCTGGTATTCTTACAGTCGTACGCAACGCCTTTCAAAGTATACGCCAGCTGACGGTCGACGCATGCGCATTACGACAGCTTGCACTACCCCTCCAGGCCTACAAGAGTCAGTACACAGCAGTAAAGGACTGAAGGACGACAACGAAGAAGAATCACAACACAAAGAACAATGCTTGGGCAATCTCTCGCCACGATTAGCACCCATATACAAATCCTTATACACTTTAAGGCTAGAGTTATATAAATGCGGATACTTTCTAACGTGCACTCGTTTATTTTTCCTCGAACAATTAGGCCCTGGGTCACTGTTGCCACCTTGTGGAACAACTAAATAGTGCAGAAGAATTAAATGCGCATGTGCGACCTACGCGCGGTTAAGTAGAAAGTATGCTTCTTGTTTTACGCGTAGGAACAGCGTACAGTACGCGTTACGCAAATTTCGTCATCAGCAGAGTGCACGCGTATTGTACGCGCGCCGCCCGAGTTTTCTAACCGCGCGACCATGTGCATGTGTACAGAGTACGCGTGGTTAGCAAAATCATGCGGCGCGCGTACAGTACGCGCGTACTCTGCTGATGACGGAATTTGCGTCACGCGTACTGTACGCTGAAGAAGTGGGCGTGCGCTATGTAGGAAATAAAAGCCAGTGCCTCTGTTCGCAGACCTTGTACTATCTGCTTTGAGTGTCTTATAGGAGTTGGGTTTCTTCTTAAGCGTTTTGTTTGTGCCGTGTTGAGTCTAGTTCGCTCACCAACATGGCGAAGTCATTTTACGACCTCTCGGTGAAGACGCTGACAGGAGAGGAGTTGAAGTTGTCGTGTTTACAGGGTAAGGTAGTCCTGATCGAGAACGTGGCGTCTCTCTGAGGCACGACCACCAGGGATTACACCCAGATGAACGAGCTCCATGAGCGCTTCGCCGCGGAGGGACTCGTCATTCTGGGGGTGCCCTGCAACCAGTTTGGCCATCAGGTAAACACCGTTCACCTTGTACTGGCTCCATTAACCGATGGTTTTTGTAATGGAAGACTTTTTATGCGTCTCGTTTCAGCGCGCTGCTCATGCACCTGAGCAGTCACGTGATTAAAGTTTTATACTCAGTATTAAGTATGAGGTTCTCCTCGCTCAGGATATATTTCACCTCTAATGTGCGGGCAGTATGAAAAAAAAAATCCCACCTTGGACAACTTTAAATTGCAACTTTTTATATATATATATATATTTAAGTAAACGTAAAGTAGGTTGCTGAGTCATGGTGAAGAAAGCGTTTCATTTCCCCATGGGGAATTTTCTTCCCTGTTGATAATAAACACTCACCAGCCCTTTGTTTTGAAGGCACTCTGAGGAAAGATTTTCACCTCAAAAGTCCTTACTTTTCCCTTATTTTTTATGTGTTTGCAAAGAGTTTGGCTTATAAATTCTATATATTAACGATTCTATAACTATTTTTGATATATATATGATATGATGCAGATCTGTATGTCCTTTATGGACATTCAGTAGGACAATGTCCCTGTAAGTCGGGGCTGATAGACTGACACTGACTCACTGGTCAGCTTTGTTCTCTTGGATTTCAGTTTTCTTTTACAACCACTTGTCTATTTTTAAGAGTTTTGTAATCACCCCCTTTACACCACACCACGCTTGGCTACAGTAATAAACACATGATCCTTTTGTTCAGAGCACTGTTAAAGCATCCAATTTTTCACCTCAGAAATATAGCAACACTGCACCCTATGCAAAATTTCTCTGTATCTGAAAAGCTGATAAACTCCTTCATTGTCACTCGGATAGATTACCGTGACGCCGTTTTAGGTGGAGTTTCTAAATCCACAATCAGTAAGCTGTGATATGTACAAAACTCTGGGACCAGGACATGCAGTCATATTACTCCTGTCCCGGAGTCCCGGTCAGGTTCTGTGTCTAAAATTTATGTTCTCTGTGTTTAAAATTATGATGCTGACATATTAAGCATTACATGGCCTGGCTCCTCAGTACTTATCTGCTTTTGTTAATCCCTTACACCCCAAATCACAGACTGCGCTCCTCACAGTGTAATTTGTTGGCACTTCCACGAACCCGCTTAAGATCTATAGGGGACAGGGACGTTTCTGTCTCTGATCCTTCCCTTTAGAGCTCTCTTCCTCTCGAACTTAGGGAAGCTCAGACCTTTGACGTATTTAAAGCTCAACTCAAGACATAGCATTTGCTTGCTGATGTCTACTTTTATTATTGTTGTTGTTATTTTTATTTATTATAATTTTTTTCTCTTTTCTGTGTAATGCTTATTTTGTGTACAGCACTTTGAGAAACTGCTTTTAAAGGTGCTCTATAAAATAAATATTTATTATTATTATTATTATTATTATTATTATAAGGTCACTGACATTCGTGACCTATACAGTAGTCACTCATGACTTTTTTTAAACTATAGTTGTTTTTAAAATCATGACCCTACATGTTTGTTCTTCATGCTGTTTTTTTGTTTGTTTGTTTTTTTTGTTGTTTTTTTTTTAGGAAAACTGTAAAAACGAGGAGATCCTGATGTCGCTGAAATACATCCGTCCCGGAAATGGTTTCGAACCAAAATTCCAGCTCTTGGAGAAGGTCGATGTGAACGGGAAAGACGCTCACCCGCTGTTTGTCTTTCTCAAGGAGAAGCTTCCTTTCCCAAGCGACGAGCCGACGGCATTAATGGGCGACCCCAAATGCATCATCTGGAGTCCTGTGTGCAGAAACGACATCTCCTGGAACTTTGAGAAGTTCCTTATCGGCCCAGATGGCGTCCCATTCAAGCGTTACAGCAGAAGATACCTGACCGCTGACATAGAGGGAGACATAAAGAAGCTTCTGGGCATTGCCAAATAAAGTGCTTGTAGTAGTAGTATGGCTTTTCATAGCTGGTTGTGCCGTCTTGTGCTCGATGCTGCTGTGTTGGGACTCTTACTTGATGAAGATGCTCTTTTAAACATTGTGAAGGGCTGTCTGATGTTCTGTAAAAGTACTAACTCCACAGTTGCATAGAGCTCATGTATGGCACAACAAGCCCTTTTGTGGATCAATAAATGGTTTCAAGACTTGAAGTTGTTGTCGTTTCTTCACGTCACTTCAAATCAGTTTGATTTACAGTATCTCCCACATACTGCTGCTCAAAGATACACACTCCTAAAGTAATGTTATTACCTTTCTAAAATATTAGTTCAGATTTTGCAAACTAAAAGCCAATTACATCACTTCGAGTCAAGCGTATTTGGAAACATTTCAGTTCAAGGTGGTTTCTAACAATAAGAAATTTATGAAATGAGCATATGGACACTGCATTGTGTAAATCTGTACTGGCAGCTATGTCGAACTTTTACTATTTTCACAAAGTGTTATTATGTAATGACTTTGCACACATGTACAACCAGGAATTTCCAACACAAAACAGCCAAATGCTTGTTGGCTTGCCTAAGTCCAGTAATGAATATAAAAAAATAAACAGGTAAAAACAACTCAGTTCAATCAGGTCTGCTGTATTAATAATAATAATAATAACAATAATAATACTAATAAAAAGTTTACAAAGTCAAGAATAGTTGAAAATTTGCCTGGAATTTTACACATGAACAACCCAAATACCACAGTTTCATTATTGAAGTTAAGTTGATTCTTTGGATCGTCAAAATCAGGTGTTAAACTGTTTACAATCAAGTTTAACCCGTAAGAACCCGGACCCATTCCTCCTTATAGGAAAAATATGGGGGATATGAACTGACCAAATGGACCACATAGAACACATTTCTGAAGTTATTTTTGAACTACAACCTCTCCCTGTGAGCGAGCTGTAATGTTACATGGATGTCACATTGGGTGTTTATAGTAAAAAAAATTATGTTAATATATGTTATATTGGGTGTTTATTCCTCAACTGGAAAAAAAAATTAATTGTCATTTTTTTGCTTAATAACAGATTTTCCTGTTTATTTGCTTTTCAACAACATATATCAAAATGATTACTTTGCTGGGTAGGTATAACAAAAAAAAATCTTTTTCAGAAATAATACAGTTTTAGCATTCTATTTGCTTTTCCACAACATATTTTAAAACCGCATAACTGTGACCAGTAGGTTTAACAACAACAATTTTTGACACAATTTGAGTTGACACTGTTTTCCCTTTTTTGTTAACTTTTCCACAACATATCTCAAAACTATAACTTTGATGGTTATAGTTATGTAGTTATACAGCAAGTTAATTTGACCAAAAAAAAACTGCCTTTTTACTTGCATTTCCATAACATATCAAAATGATACCTTTTCAGGAAAGGTTTAACTGCAAATTAAAACATGAAAATGTGCAAATTGAATAAAATAAATAACTACCTCGCACTGGAGGTCTTCTCAACAAGCTAAACATGTAAATAGTGCAACAACGTTGTAAAAAAAACATGTCCTTTGCTTGATCTTGAGGTCCTTTGACCTTTCTCATCTTCAAGCTGACAACCAGCTAAGCGATTGCAACGGCGTGCTCCTACAAAGTAGATCTGCCGCTGAAGAAGTTGGAGAACCAGTGCTGGAGAGGGAAAAAAAACTGTCCGCAAATACTTTGTAGTTTTGATTTGATGGGAGAGTTTCACACAGCTAAACCACAATGTCACCTCCTATGCCACGTGCTGTTTTTTCCCCCAGTGCCACCTTGATAGACCACAAAATCTCATAGGATTGCTCATCAATAGAGTTGTGCTCTTTTGGGTGATATCCAGGCATTGCTTGCGAACATATCAAGCCACCATGGGACACCTTGTGTCATTTTCCCAGTATGCACGATTTCCCTGCATTTGTTGCGGACCCATGCGCAGATAGAAGCCAATCAATATTTCCAATTCTTTAACAGTGGTGTTAACATTTCTTTGAGCTTCAGGTTTTTGCATATTGTACAAATTAGATTGTTCCTTCAGGAACTCGAGCATTTCTACAGTTATAAACGTTCTGAAATCCTCCAGGGGTGTGTGAAAATTGTCCGAAGGTGTGACACTCAAGATGAAATGACCTCAAAAAAGGACCAACGTATGATATTAAACTCTTTTTTGTTTGTTTTAGTTACAGATATGCAAAATAGTTTCATGATATATTTCTTTAACAATTTAATTCATGTGACATTATGTTTATGTTTACATTCATTTAAATTTGTTGTGAAATGAACTGCAGGAAATATATCACTTCAAAATAATTGAATCAGCTAAATTAATTGAGTAGCTCATTACCATTTTTCTTAACGTGACAAAGATGTCACATGACACTTTCGCCTACTTTTTTAAGGTTAACAGCCCGGTGTGACATATATGTTACTACGATATTTTCATAACTTGTTTTATGCAGATTTGTTCAAGAAATGTGAACAAAACAGGTTAAATGTAATATAGGACATGTTATTAAAACAGTGCAATTGTTAAATGGGTTGAAACATACCTTTAGTAACAAAAACAAGCCTTTTTAAAAGTTGCTGACACTGCAACATGTGCCAACCAGGCAGACCACCATTTTGAAAATGATGTCATGGTAACACAAAACTCACATATTGTCACATGACCTAACCTGGATGTTCAGTAGATGTCACTTAGGGATTTCCTGACTTAAAAGTCAGGGATAAAGCTTTAAAAGGACCTTTCCAGCTCATCCCAGTATTTGTGACACATGTGTCACCGCGGGTTCTTACGGGTTAAAAATGGCCTGTGTAGCAACAATTTGCTAGAAATTGTTCAGATATATCCCTTCCAGAGAGCAGCAAACAAAACAGAACTTCACTAAAACTACAATTGAATTTACACGCACTGAGCACATTGTTAGGAACATTATAGTGTACTAATACCGAATAGGGTCTCCCTTTGCTTTCAAAACAGCCTCAATTCTTCATGGCATGGCTTCCACAAGATGTTTGATACATTCCTTTGAGATTCTGGTTCATGTCGACATGATTGCATCACACGATTCCTGCAGATTTTACAGGTGCACTTTCATGCTGTGAATCTCCTGTTCTACCACATCCCAAAGGCGTTCTACTGGATTCAGATCCAGTGATTGGGAAGGCCACTGAAGAACACTGAACTCATTGACACGTTCGTGAAACCGGTTTGAGACGACTTTTGCTTTGTGACACGGTGCATTATCATGCTGGAAGTAATCACTGGAAGATGGGTAAATTGTGGCCATGAAGGGATGCACATGGTCAGCAGCAATACTCATATAAGCTGTGGCATTCAAGCGATGATTTATTGATATTAACAGACCCAAAGTGTGCCAAGAAAACATTCCCCACACCATTACACCACCTCCACCAGCTTGGACTGTTGACCCAGGGCAGGTCGGGTCCATGGATTCATGCTGTTGGTGCCAAATTCTGACCCGAAATGTGTGTGCCTCAGCAGAAATCGAGATTCATCAGACCAGGCTACATTTTTCCAATCTTCAACTGTCCAGTTTTGGTGAGCCTTGCTGTGGAATCTTCTTCAGCAAAAATAAAAACTTCCGAGTCTCAAGTTTTTTGATGCCACAAAGAAATGAAAATTTATTACCGAAGTAACAAGAGCCGAGTCGGTTTGCAAAGCGACTGCCGGACTCCATCCTGATACACTATTTTAAACACTTTCAAAACTCTAAAGCTCATCCATCTGTTATTTCATGAGTATAAAGGAAGTCTGTTTGCAAACCAGCATACACACACGTCCTTGAACATCGGTGCATCTTCTCCAACAGTGGTGGCCTTACCAGTACGTGGAAATAAAGCAGTTCTTATCACTGATTATTTTAACTTTTGATTAGATCTGATTGATTACATAATCATATTTAAACCATAGTCTGATCAAAGAAATTCTCCTACCGCCTGTGCCCACTGCAGTCTCAGCGTTCAGTGTGTTGTGCATTCTGAGATGCTTTTCTGCTCACCACAGTTGTACAGAGTGGTTATCTGAGTTACTGTAGAGTTTCTGTCAGCTCGAACCAGTCTGATTACTCTCCATCGACCTCTCCCATCAACAAGGCTTTTCCCACTGCAGAACTGCCGCTCACTGGATGTTTTTTTCTTTATTGCACCATTCTGAGTAAACTGTAGAGACTGTTGTGCGTGAAAATCAGCAATTATAGAAATAAACAAACCAGTATATCTGGCACCAACAATCATACCACAGTCAAAATCAGAGATCACAGTTATTCCCATTCCGACGGTTGTTTGCCCGTATCCACATGATTTTACGCACTGCACTGCTGCCACACGATTGGATGATTAGATAACTGCATTAATGAATAGGTGTACAGGTGTTCCTAATAAAGTGCTCTGAGGGTAAAGATTGTGGTTATGAGCACCACTATGTTTGGTGACAAAGGGACTACATACAAGGACAAGCATCTAATACCCGCTCTAACACACAATAGTGGATCATCGTTGCTTTGGAGCTGTCTTGCTTCACCAAATATTAATTGTAGAAGTACTGATAATTCTGAAACGAGTATTTTGCAGAATGTCCCCATACGTTTATGCTCAGGATACCACACATTGTATAATTGCTCATTTTGATGACACATTTGCCAATAATTCTAGCATTGACCGTAAATCATTATGAACAAGTAAACATCACTCCCCAGTTAGGCTTCAATTCTTTATTGTCTTTTTGATTTCATTGTTTTCAAAACCCTTGCACATATTGCCATGATAAATATCAGAACACAAAGAAGATCTCCTATTTTGCAGATAGTACATGACTATTTACATCTAGGCAACATCTCTGAAAATGTATCTTTTTAAATGGATGTTATTCTGACAATGTGGCATTTTAAAAAAGAAGAAAAAAAATGCATTGGCCAGTATGTCATTATTTTAGGCTCCATGTTGTACAATATTGTAGCAGGAAATCAAGCATGTACTTATCTCAGCATGTCAGACTGACAAGAGAGAAACACATGGGGACTGACCAACAATTTTTCAAGACAAGTGCATGCTGCTATTCCACAAAAAAAGCATAAGATCAGTGATGCATACTGATGGTACATTCTTAACATTCTCCCAGAATGTATAAAATGCAAATAATCCTGCAACTGATGAGAGCAAATTGAAAATGTACAGGGTGGCAGGTAGGACAGAGTAATATCGCATTTAGTGAACGTGTAAAGCCTCTACATAGCGTCGACCTAAAGTTTCCTGCCAACAGCTGCAGCCTTTTCAAGTCTCAAATTTAGCACCACTCTCGAGCAGTGGCTCGACGCGCCTCTCGATCTGGCCTGGGAGGCGAGCAGAAAGTCCCAGAACAAAAAGCAAATAAAAATAATGACGTAAAATTTCACCAAAGTGGAAGAGTTCAATCAGAAGCATCGAATATTGCAAACGTGGTCTCAACCAAACAATGGCATGTATTAATAACATAAACCTCAGTGCCTTTTAAACAAGCTGGATATGTAAGTGTACCACTAAACGTAAAACTAAATCCACTCACACGAGCCCCCTTTTAACAGTTCTTGGGGCAAAAAGGCAGCTAGTGCTAACATTTCAGAGAGCAGCACAATAATAAAAAGATCAGCAGTGTAATCATCTTCTTCACAACTTTAGCTTTAGTTTGGCCTATGCGATGCACTCCAGGCATCAAGCTTCAGAGTGAAGTACGTGTTAAAGACTCAACTGAAATCTCAGGTGGAGAGTCAGTTAAGAAAAGCCTCCTTTTAAAGGTTTAATGGACAAAAGGATTTTTCGGAGAAGACACTATTCCTCACAAGAGGCACATTTAACTAAACAATTTCAGTGTAATGGGAGACTATAGAGGGGAAAGAATTAAACATCCTAATTTTGCATACATTTCCCCTGTCCTGGCAATCTTAAACATCACCGACCCGTACGACTTTGGTTGATGTAGCACAAAACATTTGGCTTCTTTCTGTATTCTACTGGGTGACAAAATAATTTACTTTCATTGCAAATCAGTTGATGAAACATTTTTAAAACATCTGACATGAAGCGAGACTGAATTTTTATTTTGTTTCTAGTTTAAACTAAAAGAGCAGTGCAGGGAAAAAGTCAGGTCACAATTAAAACTAAAATTCTCATTTATTTATTTTCCTTCTTATTGTGTTTTTTTTTATTTTTATTTCTCCTTCTTGGCTCATGGAAAATAAGTGGAGGAAGCTAAAAGCACACAATGCTGGACTTCCCGTGTCAAAGCACTGAAAAACCTGGGATGTGAATCAATGATCGCTTGTTCTTTTATTAAGCTTTTATTTCAGTGCCCGTGCCTAATGAGAGTCAGTTGGTGTCCATGTGGTCATCCGGAGAGTCTGAAGCTCCTCCGAGCGATGCAGAGGGAGTGGCTCTGGATGCACCCTCTCCATCTCGCCGCTGGTAGAAAAGCACGTAGGCTGCCTTAGTCTGAAAAAGAGCAGACGATCACATGACTAAACTAATACAAACACCGGATGTGAAGAGATAAGCTTCCAATTATATCTACAGACATTGCACAAGCCAGTTTCTAGCAGGTTTCATTCCTGTTTGCATCACAGTCATATTCCTGTATCATTCATTTATTTACAGAATATATAATAGTGATAGCTCAGCGGTTAAGACATTGGACTTCTGATTGGAAGGTCATGAGTTCAAATCACAGCACTGCCAAGCTGCCACTGTTGGGCCGTTGAGCAAGGCCCTTAACCCTCAACTGTATGAATGAGATAATTGTAAGTCGCTCTGGATAAGGGCGTGTGCCAAATGCTTTAACGTAATGTAATAATCATATTGTGGCAGACACCGTATGGCCAAAAGTATGTGGACACCTGACCATCACACGCATATGTTCTTTTTGAAAATTCCATATCAGATTTTGTCCCCTTTTGCTATTATAATAAACACCACTCTTCAGGGAAGGCTTTCCACTAGATTTTGGAGTGTGGCTGTGGGGGTTTGTGCTCATGCAGCCACAAGAGTATTAGTAAAGTTGGGCAGTGATGCTGGCTACGGAGGCTTGGAGTCCAGTCAGTAACCCATTTCACATCCCAAAGGTGTTCAGTGGGGTTGAGATAGGTGTTCTGTGCAGGCCGTTCGAGTTCTTCCACTCCAACTTGGGCAAACCATGTCTTCATGGAGCTCGCTTTGTGCACAGGGGCATTGTCATGCTGGAACAGGTTTGCACCCCTTAGTTTCAGTGAAGGGAAATTGTAATTCTATAGTATACAAATACACCTTATACAATTACGCACCTCCAACATTGTGGCAACAGTTGGCGGAAGAATCACATACGAGTGTGATGGTCAGGTGCACACAAACTTTTGGCCTTAAAGTGTAAGTGAGGAATAGAACAATGCTAATAATTTTGTGTTTGTTAAAGAATTACTACATCTGGAAAGTCTGTGAAACAAGTTAGTTCTTGGTTTCACTTAGCAGCTATATTGTTCCATCGAGAACCTCTGTACTGAAGACATTCCTAGGTCAGAAAACAAAATTACATCTCTGAATGTTCAAGTGCGAACACTAACTCAAACATGCTAAATAAACATCTCGCATAAAACTTTACCGTATAAATGATTACGCACATTTTTTTACCAGCTGTTTATTTGAACTGTCCACAATACAAGTGCCAGTGTAAGTTGTTGCTATAGAAACGATAACATTAGAACAAGCACATTTGTTTAAACAAACCTTGCCATTGGGAATACTGTCCCAACCATGCGTCATAAGTAAGGAATACTTGACGGGCCATTGAATTATTTACGGACCGGAGTCAATTATTCCACAGTTACCACAACCTCAAGAGATTGTTAAGAGGCATTGTTCGTTGTTAAAATGCTCTGGTGTGTGGAACTAATTTATTATGCATCCCGTCTCAAACCGAATTCAAAAACATCATTTTAGAACTAGTAACGGAGGCTTGAGCCACTGATATGCAGTTATATGAGTGGGGGGGAGGGTGTTTTTTTCCCATTTCATGCTAATAATATAAAAATACAACAAATAAATATCGATAAGCCTACTTGTTTTTTATTACTGCAGAAAATACAATAAATAAATAAATATATAACCGAACTTTTCCCTCATTTCAGTTAACTTGGCGAACTGATATAGAACTGTAATGCGGTCAAGACCTGACTGGAACTACTTTAGTTGTGCATTTACTGAAAAATAACTGCACACCTTCTAACCCATCTGACCAATGGCACTTTGTTATAAGCAAATATAAAGTGAGGTTTTAATACCAGTTCTGCTTTATACCAGCTGTGTTTCCACAGTTATAACTTTTCTATTAGACAAACTTGATACAGACAAAAAAAAATAAAAAATTTTAGTCAGTGTTATTCCCATGATTAAAAAGCAATCATTAGGATTATAGACAGATGCACAAATGTATTCAGACAAAAGAAAGAAAACTTGAGAATCTTACCACTATCTGATCCTCAGAGGCAGAGGACACACTGCTGTCATCAAAGTAATACCATTTTCTATCAGCCTTATTCTTAGCATATGCGGTATCTGTAACAGGAAATTAAGAAACTTACTGAAACTGTACAAGAGACTGAAGTCTTCCCCTTCATCAGGGCAAATACAAGAAATGTATTTATTGCTATCTACCGTCTATGGACAGATTCCTAACAATAAGGTGTCAATTCAAATATTCTATTCAAAAAGCAAACAAAAGAGATACTTGACAGGGAAGTAGGGAAGAGGGAACAGGTGATTAGAGAACAAATAAATGTGTCATCATTCACCAACAGCATGTCAAAACACTAATGAAACTACTCAGCCAAAAAAAAAAAAATCTGGGTCACAGTGAGTAAGATGAATAAATATTAACTTCTTTTGAGGGGGGGGGAACAGTGACGACTGTGACCTTCCTGCAGAGGAAGTAAGAATGTCGACAAGAGTAAAGAATGCTAACAGAAAACTCACAGTGGCCTCCACCCATTCCTCCATAGTGGTTAGAGACGGCAACAAGGTCGTATATGTATGGCTCGGCTTTAGGGTCGCAGACAAATTCAGACATGTTCAGATCCCTGTGGGACGACACAAGGCAGCATTGCATTAGCATCGCAGCAAAAGCTTCATGAAACATTTGTATTAAATAGCAAGCTTTAATTGAACTGCTTGGGCCAATTCAAACACGGAACCAAAGAACTGTATAAACACTCGACTGACCCCCATCTGCTATTTGTCAAGGGCACTGGAAACCATTCAAATTTGTTTAAAATATCTGATAACAGGATACCACAGTCTGTGTTCCTTGTTATACAACATTGAGCAACAACATATCAACTGAACGGTGAAGAGAAACGAGAAGTAGACAGAATTTCATCATACGAACCACTGAACATGTTAAACAAGAACAGCAAAAGACCTCAGCTGAACTAGAATGTTTACACATGATACAGACACAGTATGCAGGCAGCTGCACCAAGACTCGAGCGGCCATTTTCGAAGAAATCCTGCATGTACCCATCTCCTAAGAAGGTTAGCACTTGCACTGTGGAGATTGGGACTGCACCGACAGTCAAATTATAGAGTTATATAATAACGTTATCCGATTATATTTTGAACGGATTCTAAAATTAAGAATATACTCAACTCGGATTGCTTTTTCTGTTTTAAAATAAAAAAAGGTAGCGCTTGCTCTGAAGTAAAAGTGAGACAGAAGTAATAAATGAACTGCTTCCTGTTCTCTTCACGTTGAGAGACTCTAAACCTGAGCAAATAGAAATTACACAACACTCTTCACAGTATTGTTCTGTGTGGTAAATTGATCGTATTAAGGTACGCAAATACTTTACCATGATCTACACATGGGATATTTAAGTGAACCTGCAGCACATAATGATGCTTTACCCAGTGGCAAGGTGCCAGAGCTGTTGCTGTTTATTTTAAGAATCCATCTATTATGTATTCGCAACGCATGGCATAAAAATAATATACAAAATCTGGTTTGTATGATTTCAGGAGTCTTAAGATTATGTAAGACTCCGTAAAAGACTATCCCCATAAAACCTAGGCCAAATTCTACAGCATACTGTCTAAGAACATGTTTTTCCATGTCAGATTATACTGCCTATTCTGCTTACATCAGCACGATCATGCAGAAAATGGGGTCACAAACAGAAACAAGCTACTGGCATGCAGGTAGCAGAGTTACGCCTAGACAAATGATGCTTCGAATGGCAGAGAAGAGCAATCTTGAGGAGTTTCGTGTGACCTCCAATAAGTGGGATTTAAACAAGCATCATAACAGCAATCACACTCAGATGTTAATCGAAATTTTCTAACACTGTCGGAACTTTATCGGTTGTCTATCATCACAACGGCAACAAATCAGCTTGACACACACATTCCAGACCTGTGATCTTAACACACAGACAAAGAATTTGTTTACAATATGCAATTTTGACTACCACAGCAAAATCAGTCTTCGACGTCAAAAGCATTTGACTAAAGCGGTAAAACGGGTTTTCACAGATTATCACGTGGCAAGATTTAAATTTAACTTTTTTTTTTTCCGTGCAAAGACAAATTTGTGATCAGAAACTGGAATTAGCGCCAGCACCTTATCAGAGAGAAAGGCTAGAATAGTCAGTCTGAACAGGACTTCGGGGAGTTTTTTTGGTGATCATCACGTAGCAAAATCAAGCCTTTTTTTCCATCTTTTTTTATGGAAATCTACATGAATTGGCGAAATTGCAATTGCGTGAAATTGTCTTTCGCAGTGATGCTTGTTGGTAAATGAGAACTTTTAGCATTGCGATGACATCACATGACGTGACAAACCTGTGGAAAATGTGCGTTAATTTCGAAAAATCGCGAGCGCCTCCGAATATTATGGCGCTTCCTTGATTTTGCGTTCATTTGTGCGATCGCAAAATCCTGGAGGGACTGAATAGTAACATTACAGCAACGGACAAATTACATCTATCCTTCGTACTCATAACGCAGCCACTTGGGCTCATCAAAACGGCAATCTTCACTGTACCTGCAGAGGTTTAACCTGAACTGCTATGTTCTCCAATCTCATCATAATCGTTAAGCATGAAAGCCTTCAGTACGATCACAAACAACAGATTAGACAGAACTATACGCAAGATTATGCCCGTGGGGTCTGTCTTAACAGCTTGCTGCCATCTGGTGGAGGAAAATGTTCTCATTTGAGCGACTCGATACTTTAAAAAATAATCTATAAATCTTATGAGCATGAACACATACTAGGAAAAACATGCTAAGATGCGCATTGTAATAAAAAATAAAATGGAAAAAAAAGAGCCTTTATGTAATTCAAGGTCAAATTTTCCTGTAGCTTGTAGCATCTGACCTGATGGGGAAATCGACGACAGTATCCAGTTTGTCTCTCCAGCAGCGGTTGTAGGAGAAGCGTTTCAGATGAACCACCAGAATGCGGGGTAGTGACCACAGATCAAACTTCTTCGTAGCCTGCTGGTGCTTCTTACAGGTGGGGCAGTACCTGCTCATTGAGACAGCGCAAATGGGTGCTCTACAGCTCACACAAAAGAATTTCACCAGAAAGACTTTTTTCCTAACAATCATTATAATAAAGTGAACCACGTTCAACAATCTAGCAGTGTGGTGCTGTTCATTTTAAAAGGTGAGAGCATCTACCATGGATCATGCTCTCCAAGAGTCTCCATGGTAGTGAAGAGCTCGATGCATTCCCTCAGAGCCACCGTGGCCTTCTTTTTCTGCGCTTGCATCATGCTCTCATGTTTCTCGTAAGCCTTGAAAGTGAGACAGCAGAGCTGACGTCATTCTGATGAGTACAACATACAGACTTCACCCTAAAACAACACAAACTATGCCGACCTCTGCCTCCTGGTCGTTGTAGCACTGTCTTTTGGTTTCTGAGTCCCAGTCAATGGCTATTGTGGAATGTGCTGTAAAAAATCATTATTGGTTATTGAAATATTCAGATCTCTAAAAACAAATGTGATATGAAAGAAAACGACAATTCGTTACGTGTGAGTTTGAGGATGTTGCCAGCTAAGGGACTGATATTAGCCGTGCCATAGGAGTTCACCATGCTAAAGGAGAAAAGTTTAGGTCGAGAAGAACAAGTCTTTCCAGTAGTAGGAACGGGTCCGTTCTCAGGCTCTGAGGTCTCGTCCGCCCCTTCTACAGTCTCTGACTGGCTGCTTTCTGGATCCGGGCTCAGTTGGTGGTCCATTGCTTCCTCTTCACCTGGAAATATCCCAAAAAGAAATAAGACTAAGCTAAAACACTCTCAATAAATAACTGGAAACATTTATTCTTTCATAGAGAATCAATCAATGAAGCAATGACTTCATAAAAAATCAACGAACGAGCCTAATATATCTCCAAAATACAGACATAGCTTATCAGCCATCCAATCAAAACTTACCATCACACACTCCATTGGGCCCATTGCATGTGTCAGAGTGGTTGCTGCCAGTGGTAGAACAAGCACTGCTGGATGCCCCATTGGACATTGGACTGCTACAGCTACTTAACCCTGCATTGTGGCTAGACGCTAAATCTCCTCGGTCTGAATGGCTACTAGAGGATGTGGCTGTAGCGAACACTCTGCTCTCCATTATGGTACCCTGTGAGTGCTTCACATAACGCCTAAAGAATCCAAGGAAAAGTATGATCTTTAGTATTGGTGGTTTTTGATCAACAAATTGAGAACTATTACACCCAACAGACCCCTTTACCATACGCATATTAAATCTGTACAGTGTCATTAATTACATTCAAGAGGCTAGGAGCTTCTTAATTTGTAATAACAAAAAGGTAACGATAAACGTATGGGATGAATGCAGCTCACACCCACCCAATCCTCTCCAGTACACGCTCATACAGTGTGTCTGGTGAGAGGTTGTGGCGAGGAACCGTGATGAGGAGTGGTTGTCCAAACAGCATGGTGCACGAGGAGCCTCCGCTGTGCTTCACATCTCTCTCCCTGAAGTATACTGGCAGATTCATCCGCTCACTATCCTCCTCAGAAACCTCGTAGCTAAAACACATACATACAGTAGGACAGTTGTCAAATTCTCAAGCTGATAAAATAGGCAAAGCACACGAGTTGGTTTCAGTAATTAAATAACGATCGATCGATAGACAGATGAGATGTTAATCTGTGGTTCTGACTCTCTGTGGTCATTAAAACCTGCAAAATTCCCCCATTGGTCCTTATCTACCATGGCGCCCTAATAATCTCCATCCCTTAATTGGCTACATCACTCTACTCTCCTCTCCACCATTAGCTGGTGTGTGGTGGGTGTTCTGACGCACTATGGTTGCCGTTGCATCAGCCAGGTGGACGCTACACACTGGTGGTGGTTTGAGGAGATTAAAGTGGGAGTGCAACGCAAACATTACAAAGTTCACACTGTTGATAAACGAAATCAATTCAATTATATGACTCACATAAAGATGTCATCTTTTTCCATGATGTGGTTGAGACCTTCATCCTTTCTGTAAATTTTATGAAATCTGTGATTGTAAACATCTGCCACAATCATCTAGATAAAAAACAAAACAAAAAAACAAAAAACAAAATGGTACAAAGACACGAATTACATACAAACAGCACATGAACAGCAAGTGAAGATAAAAATGAGCAGATGAAGTATAAAAGAAAAAGAATATGCTTTTCAAGTCTCACATTCTCTGCAGGAACTCCAGATAGCTTGGCTAACGAGCTGCACAGGTCTGCTACTGTACCTAGTTTAGGGACCACCAAACGAAACTAGGAGAGATGGAGAATAAAGAGGGAAGATCGTGATGTTATTCATTTGATCCTACCTAGCCACTTGTTAAGACCATTACTTAAAGCGCATCACTTGACCAAATGCTGCAAAAATAAAACTGAAGGTCCAAGTTCAAGGCTATTTTATTCAACGCTATTCAAATACAAACTGTCTCAGCAGCATGAGATGCGTTACATGATATGACGTAAGTTTAAAGACAGAACCAGGCTGTGACTAGAAAAATGCTATCGACTCATACTTGCATGGGTCTGGACTGAGGTTCGTTGCGGACCAGGAACACTTCCATGGTGCGATCTTTCTTCATGGGCAGTGGCAGGGTGAGGTAGCAGAAAGGGTCAAAAGTGACTGACACTTTGGAGCACTCTGGGCAGACCAGCGTGGACTTGAACAGGCCATGGAAGATATCCACAATGATGGAATCGTTACGTAGCCGGTGGTTTGTCCACGCCTCTTTAGCCACAATCTGTCAAAGCAGAAACATGACAAGATTTGAATTTCCCCTCTATACAAAGTGACTATCACATCATTGCTGTGCTTAACTAGACCAGTTGCTTAAATTGTCCCATTACTTCAAAACAAACTTGAAAATACATAATGTTCCCATCTCTCTCACACACACACCATATGTAAACTAACAAAACACTCTGTTACATCATGTCAAAAGGCAAGGAAAACATTCACTAGTGAGGTTCGGTGTATGCCAGAGCCACGAGCCATATTGAAAAACATTTTTACAGCTGCTTGTGAAATACCTCATCTGGCCTGCCCTCTGCATCTCTCAAGGCCAAGTAAGGCTTCTTCTTGACACGGTTCAGGTCTTCATGTAAGCCATCAAGCAAGAAGGCCAGAAGCTCCTGAGAGTCCTGCTGCTGGTACCCTGAGAACTGAGGGGCAAAACGGCCAACCTGCGTCTGTGCAGAAGAGACACCGTACTTCCCAATGAGCACTTTCAACATAGCACTGGTTAAGAACATTTCAACTCTCCATACTATGCCAAATGTTATAACTTGGAGCCTTCTAGTCCAGGCAGGATGTTTTAATGTAAATCAAACTCCCTGATAGACTGAGAACTAAAATTATAACGGCATTGTGATTTACTTTAAAAGTACGTGGAGCCACATAGCTGCTCCGGCTGAGCCACATCTGTTTGATCAAGTCTGCAAAGGCCTCAGCGATCTCCCCGCGCATTCCTAAAGGATTCTCTCGGTTGATCTCGGCTTCGTATTTGTCCTCCAGAAAATATTCAGTCAGTGGGGGCGAATTGCTCAGACACTGGAAGAGATAAATGAGGAATGCACAGCACTTTAGTGCAAACATACACTACCAGTCAAAAGTTTAGACACACTCAATCTTTATTTGTATTATTTTTTCCCATTATTTTAGAATAATAATAATAAAGTCATCAAAACTTTGTAATTATGGGAATTATGTTGTGATAAATCCAAAATAAATCAAAATAATTTAATATATTTTATCATGTTCAACGTAGACACCCTAGAATTTCCAGAAATGTATTCTTGGCATTTCTTGAGGAATCCCCCTGAGATGCTTTTTAAACAGTATTAAAGCAGTTCCCACCTATGCTAGACACTTATTGGCTGCTTTTCAGAATATTTTGCTCCAAGTCATCCACTAAAAATATATATATTTTTTGTAAATAATGTTAGTTTTCTAATGAAAGAAATTAATATGCTGGCACAATTATATTTGTCTACAACATTTCAAACATTTAATCATACACCTTCAAATCAAAAGGTTTTTAAGATCATGAGAAACATTTCAGATGAATGTCTCCAAACCGATAGTGTAGGTTTGTGTGATCGCAAATGCACAGGTCATAAAGATCAGGATCTTTAAGAAATGGCTGTGTGAAGACCATCTAAACACATGCAATTGGGTGAGTAGTGCGTGTATGTACCTGGAGTGCAGAGTTCATGAAGCAGGTGTTGCCCAGATTGCTGAGGCCACACAGGCCAGGCTGAGAAGCAGGCTCTCTGTAACTGTAGGATGAGCTGTATGAGCTGTACCCTCCCAACCTGCAGAAGAGGAACAGCTGTGTTTTCTCTTTGTATAAATATTAAAAATGTAACGGCAAAATAAATGAATAGGATTAAAAAAAAAAACTATGATGATCTATGATAGAACACAAAAGTTAAGTCACAAACAAGTTCAATGTAAACATACTGACTGAATTTAGATGATAAAATAAAGACGTGAGGGAGGAACAGACCTGATTCCACCCGAGGTGCTGTTGTTCAGCATGTAGCTTGAGTTGCTGCTGCTGCTGCTGTCTCCATTGGTCACTGTGGAAGAAATGGTGGCAGAGGAATTGGAGGATAGCTTCGGTGACGTTGTGAAAGTCCTAGAGGTGGCTGTACTGGATCTGGAAGTAAACAAATTAGTGATTAACAAAACGCTAGACAGCAACTGATACTGACAGAAATGTAGAATGGTGTAAAGGTAAATCTGAACATACTCACTTGGGATGGGAGGCTTGTCTGGGCCACGTGCCATCCTCATTCTTACTCTCAATCACAAGTACCTGAGGGCGAACAGATCAACGTTAGGAACAGAAAAACTGAAGCAGACACACTGTTGATAGTTGATATGCTAAATTACTGTGACAGTTTGGTCATGTTCAGACAGAAACACAAATCTGATTTAGTTCTCATTGAAAATTACAAGTAACCAAAATTGACTTCTGCATTCGGACTGTAGTCATATTTACTTGCATATTCCTAATTAGCTGTCATAATTGCAGTGTTGGCAAACGTCCAAGTAATGTGGGGCAGGTGAACTTTAGGAAGTTGACGGTATTAAAGATAGACCATGGGATCTTAAACAGTAAATATATACACTACCGGTCAAAAGTTAAGAGACACTCATTCTTTATTTGTATTATTTTTTTCCTCCACATTTTAGAATAATAATAAAGTCATCAAAACTCTGGAGTAACACAAATGGAACTATGGGAATTATGTTGTGATAAAAAGAAATCCAAAACAAATCAATAATTTAATATTTTAGCATCTTCAAAATAGAGACCCTTTCTGCCTAGAATTTTCAGAAATGTACTCTTGGAAATTTCTCAAACGATTTCTTGAGGAATCCCTCTGAGATGCTATTTAAACAGCATTAAAGGAGTTCTCACCTATGCTGGACACGTATTGGCTGCTTTTCGGAATATTTCGCTCCAAGGTCATGCATTTACAAAAATTTTTTGTAAAATAAAATGTGAGTTTTCTAATGAAAGAAATGAATATGTTGGCACAATTATATTTGTCTGCAACACCGATTTCAAATATTTTAATCATACACCTTCAGATCAAAAGATCTTTAAGATCCTGAGAAACATTTCAGTCAAGTGTCTCCAAACTTTTGCCCGGTAGTATATATATTTTTCATGTCCTTGAAAACAAATACAAAATGTTCAAAAACTGAAATTAGATCTATAATTCGGCAGTACAGTCATGTGAGGTTCTACCCAGTGATTGTATGTTTACAGTCTATGATCCTCCCCTGTCCTGCCTTTCCAATGGTTTTCCTCCGTGTTGTTCTTGTTAAATATCTGGTGCAGAGAAACGCGTATGAAATCCAACTGAGACGCATGTCCCAAAATCTAACTTTGAGCCACATGTGGAAAAATTCAGATTGCATGTCTTTTTGCTGTTTAGAAAATCTTTTCCACTCAAGTTAGCTATGGCAAAAAACCCACCCAGATTAATACTACCTGGCTGAACACAGAGCCTGCTTATACTTTAAGATGTATAAAAGGGAGTGTTACACCTTGGGCAATGTCCTACCTGGCCCTGAAAAAGCCCGGCATCCTGAACGGTGCTGTCAGGCTTGTTTAACTGCTCGTAAGTGTTACTCATGTACTTGTTCCACAACCGAGTCTCCTTTTCTGATGGGATATTAAAGAGAGTCCTCATCTCTTTCTCAATGGTATCTAAAGCAGGATGACAAACCATTAGGAAAATTACACAATCTTCATGGTGTCTACAAGTATCCTCATTATAGCTCAGGGAAAAAAGTCAATATTTCTAGCGTTTCTCACATTTGGGCAATATATTGAATTTGTAGGGCAAAAATGCACAGATACAGAATAATATAAAGTCCTCATGGAGTATAGGAGTATTTGCTGTTCCTCAGCTAATTCTGGTTGAACTTTCCCCGTATCTCTCAGTTACAGATGGAAGTTATCTAATCAATCTAGTCGTTGACCTTATAATATTACCAGGTAGGGGTGTGTGTGTGTGTGTGTTTGTGTGTGTATGATGATCACTGAGGGAAAACATAAGAATTGCCTAAAACCCTTAAAATCAATAGAAAATGTAAATTTTCATTTAAGACAATTTAATACTTATTTAAGATGGACAGTTTTCTTAAGACCTATTTTAAAAGGTCTTTAAAATACACAAATCCATTACATTTAAAATAAAATCAACACTGTTTGTTTGAAATCTTTATGAAGTCATGATGTTATAGTTGATGCTCTCATACCAATAGTGTCAGCTTTACTGAAATGGCGAGTGACCACGTTGTCCATGTTGTCATTCTCGCACAGGTTCAGCTCCAGCAGATAGACTTCCACTTTACAATGCTTCACAAACATGCCATGCTCGACCACCTAGGGAAGACGGGAGGGGGGGGGGGGGGAAAAAAAAAAAACACAAACTCGGATCTAGCATTGATGGATTCAAATATGCATAAAGTCTAGAAATGTTAAAATCATCGGCCACTGAAAAACTTTGGCCAAAAACAGCACTTTTGGTTTTCAAAAAAAGAAAAAGAAAAAAAAATATGCTTGTGAAAAGTCTCAAATCTAACAGTTTATAAATAATGTTTATGGTGAAGATAATTAGAAAATGAATAATGCAATATTATTTCCCGATCCTGCACTAGTGTTGAGCTGAACTCCGATTCCCCTTCACATGCATGTGCGTTACAGTGCAAGCATACAAATACTACATATACACACACGAGATTTCGGTTTCTTTTATTCACAGGGTAGATTTTAGTACTTTATTTATTTAATTTTTTTTATACATAGTAAAAACTTGAACAATGGCTAAAAGCCCAACAAAGAGCATTAGAATGAAAAGCTGCCTTCACACCATGTGGGAATTCCCGTAATTACGAGATTCCGCCTTGTAAAAAGCGTTCACGTCGAGCTTATAATTCCAACTTGTAAACGAGGAATTTTCTGAGAGCACCGACTTGTACAACCTGACCGATGCAACGTCATGCGGAAAAACACTCAAAACGGCGGCGGATTCAACAGTAAAATGTCATTAAGTAGTTCTCGTAACATTTGTGTAATAGTTTGTATAATTGACCGTTATTAATGTCTTAATAATGGAAGATTAAACGAAAAGACATACGATACGGTTTAACGACGCTAGCACAGAGATGGATAATTGAATGTCACATAATTCCGAGTCCGAGGACGTGAACATCTCCCGGGTTGTCGTCTAGTAATTACGGTAACCCCGACATGGCGTGAACGCAGCCAGATCTAACTTCATCTAACGGTCTGAAGACTTTATGGGTGCGCTGTGCTGAATTCCGTGTCCTCTTTGTGCGCACGCCGTATTACATGCAAAAATCACATGATCTCAATAGAAACAACAGAAATCATGATTAATTACACAGCATGGTCTGCTTACTCCGTACCAGTTCCTGACGGCACAGCTGATAACATTATGACACCCTCAATTATGCTCCTGAATGGGTGGAAATGTTAGTTTTTCTGTCTTCTTTGTTTAGGCCATCAGCTTGGGATGATTAAATTGTTTATCACTACTGCACAAACTACAAAACAGCACCAGAATTGCTAACAAACAAATAGACAAATAATAAGCAAATACAGCCACCCCACAAAAAATGGCACCTTCACAGAGAGAAACAGGAACCGTGTTACCTTCCTGACGATGGGCCGCTGTCCTTCTAGACATCCGTACCAGCTGACGAGGTTTCGCCATGCTTCTGTAGGCACTAGGACATAATCTAACTCATCTATGAGATGTTCCTTCAGCGCTTGGGTTTCCTGGTCTGCGAGACAAACATTGGCGATATATAAATTTAAAGTCTTAGCTATTTTTATTAGTGACAAGAAACCTACATCACTCAGTCAATAATAATAATAACAATAATAAAACAGTACATGCATTTGGTCACCTTTAACAACAATAAGCACAGTATGCTAATCATTAATTATACAACGAGTCATCCTTGCTTTCTTTTCACACCACACTATCGCTACGTTCATAACTGTATGCTAGCATTTCTGTAGAAATCAACAGCAAGATGCTAACTAGCATTTACAGCTTTGGGAAGATGCCTTTACCCGCAGTGACATACCCAGACGTGCTTTGTGGACTATCAATAATATATCTCCATGTTAACGTGAACAGGTCAGGCTCGGGCTCAAAGAATACTATCAAACTAAAAGCAGGTTAGAGAAGAATTTGTACAAGTTGTGATGGAAACGGACCACGACAGAACCACCGCTGAGCTGTATTATCTTGGTGATGGAAGATTCTGAGCACAGCAGCGACAGTGATATAGTCGTGTGAACAGTTAGTCTATTGCATGTATTTTCCCATGACCCATGCGTCATCATCATCCGTTTCTGTAGCAGTAGATAAATACACTATATGCCCAAAAGTTTGTGGACACCTGACCATGATACCCATAAGTGTCCCACTCCAGATTATGTCCCCTTTTCCTGTTATAATAACCTCCATTTTTCTGGTAAGGTTTTTCAACTAGATTTTGGACCTGGGGTTGAGGTCAAAACTCTGTGCGGGCCGCTCGAGTTCTTCCACACCAAACTTGGCAAACCATGTCTTCGTGGACCTTGCTTTGTGCACAGAGGCACTGTCATGATGAAACATGTTTGGACCTCTAAGTTCCAATGAAGGCAAATCTTAATGCTACAGCATACGAAGACATCCTATACAATTGTGTGCCTCTACCTTTTAGGGAAGAACTGCGTATGGCTGTGATTGTCAGATGTCCACAAACCTTTGGCCATGTAAACAATGTGGGACCGGATGTTGAGCTGGTCGACACCTACAAATATCTTGGCATATAACTGGACAACGGGCTGAACTGGAAAGTCAATACAGAGGCCGTGTACAGGAAGGGGATGGGCAGACTCT
The DNA here is from genome assembly GCF_023375685.1 of Ictalurus furcatus. NCBI lineage: Eukaryota > Metazoa > Chordata > Actinopteri > Siluriformes > Ictaluridae > Ictalurus > Ictalurus furcatus. Next base: position 24,038,803 of record NC_071265.1, on the reverse strand, counting down.
ACTTTCTGAGGAAGCTCAGGTCTTTTAATGCTTGTAGCAAGATGTTGGAGAGCTTCTACTGGTCTGTTCTACCAGCAGGTGCTGTCTTCTTTGCAGAAATATGCTGGGGTGACCACATTAGAGCAGGAGAAGCAAGGAAGCTCAGTAAACTGATTAAGGTGGCTGGCTCTGTCCTGGGATGCTCCCTGGACAGTTACGATGTGGTCATGGAAAGGAAGAAACTAAACAACTACTGACGTTCCTGGACAACACTTCACATCCAATCACAACAGAAGAGCACTTCAGCAACAGACTCACTTAGCTCGGCTGTAGCTAGAAACTGTACTGGAGGGTTTTGTTTTGGTTTTTTAAACCAACGGTGATCACTCGCCCTGTACAACAGTTTATCACAGTGCTGGGACATGACTGTGCGTTAGAGCCTATTCCTTGAATAAACTCATCGGACATCTCTATCTATTTAGTGTAGTGTGGATACGTACATAGGTGCACAGGTAGACTCGCAGGCAAATTAATTTTTGCAAAACTCTTCCCACCCTTTCTAGTGGAAAAATCTCTTCTTTTTTTTTTTTTTTAAACGGATGAAAGTCTTACCGGAAAAAAGGCCAGAGTTGTCGACGGGTCCAGGATACAAATTTTGTTCTCCGACGTTGTACAAATCCCAGCTATCAAAGCCCACATATTTTTTCCACTGTTTGAACCATCGACTGTCAATCAAAAACCTACAGAAAACCGACACAATGGGTAAAGATTGTCAATCACAAAATCAAAAAGCACAATTAAAAAGCATGATAAAAAAAGCACTACAGAGGGCTGTCAGCACTGAAGTCTTAATCTGCTTGTTAAAGACATGCCTGTTGCCACTGTATAAGCTTGTTAGCGAGGATTCCCTTCAACCCAGTACTCAAGGCAGGTGAACTGTCTGACCTGTACTCAAGTAAACTTTACTGAGGAAAGCTAGAACCTCAGTGACAATCTTTAATTTTAATAATAATAATAATAATAATAATAATAATAATAATATCAATATCATCACTCAAGACAAGTTCCCTCACTAGACTACACTGAGCAGCCCATTGTGAAGCTCGCCCCTGACCACTGCACAGCGAAATCCATCAGCTATCCTTTAGGATTATAATCTCATACTAGTGCACAAACACCTCACGCTTTACTTACTGAAATGTCTGATGCTGATCTTTTGCTGTCACAGTCTCTGGGTGTTATCCAGTGCCCATGACAAAGCAGTAGCATAGCTAACTAGAGCTAGCTTTGGGTACTAAAACGAATAACATGTTGACTAACAGCTGAGTAGCTGGCAACAAATACACTTCAAAATACATCCTGTTTATCAAAAAGTGTATCATTAAACCATCGTTCAAAACTAACAATAGTATAGCTAACTATCATAGCTAACCTGGTTAAAGCAGCAGTAGCTAAGCTAACGTGCTAGTGAGCCGTCTACAGAGCTTTCCTTGTTATTATCAGAAAATGACGAGTCCCTCGCTCAGCAGCGCCCTATTATTACCATCATCATCATTATTAATAATATTATTATTATTGTAAACTTGCTCGAACTAAAGCGGTGTTTTAGCGACTGAATTTAAACCCGTATTGGCTAATGACATGCTAATAACATGTTAGCCGACAACTTGGTGAAGCAGCCAGCTAATATCCGCGCAGCTACGCGACTCGTTTTAACTACATAACGTGCTGGCAAACAAAACAACTAAAATACTGTCACGGTAACTCATTAACCCCGTGTGTGTGTCGACAGTGTTAGCTCGTTTGCTACTGTTCAACTAGCAACATAGCCTAGCTTAGCGAGCTCAGCGCTAATCATTTCCCTGACCTGAGTTGACTGAGAGGGGTTCAGCTCCAGTGAGCTAGCACAAGCTCAGACAGTCACAGCTACTACACGCGACCGCAAGCTAGCTAATTCTGAGCCAACGGAACCGGCGATGTGTCAAGTCTCTTACCATTCGTCTCCTTTTCGGAGTGTAGTTTTCAGAAGAGCTCCGATGGTCTGCTTTTGACTATCGATTGAAGGAAGCGGGGTTTGAGCAGGCACGGGTTCCGCGACGGGCTCCGCGGCGTTACCCGGCTCGGGTCCACCTCCCTCCGCCATGGCGCACTGAGTGAAGCCGCTGAGGTCGCGTGCAGCTGGAGGAAACGCGCTTGTGTGGCTAAGCTAACTAAACTAAACACACGCGCGCGCACGCACGCCCGTCCGCCTCCTGTGATTTGCAGTCACATGCGTTAAATAGTAGAACTGCGTCACTTCATAAACCATTCTCCAAAACACTAAATATTTTTCATAAGAATTAACCAACGATTAGAATAAATCAGTCGTATATAGCCGTCGAGCAGTTAGCTAATGCTAGCGGGGGTTTGCTTAAAAAACTCTTTTGTACAAGATGTATTCACCGCATGTTTATCAAAATAGACTTGGCATACGTTTAAAACGCATACAAACTATTACTGAATAGTCTTGGTGACTTTGTTTGAACTTAAACAATGCCGAAGGAAGAAAATAAATGAAGCTTTCGAGCCGCTGCCATAACCCTGTTTATTATAGTCACTGGTATAGAGACGGTGGGTCAGTACGCTGTAGATCAGCGAGCACAGCGGCTACGTCCCAAATGACTCAAGTTGACATATAGGGTACCAGATATAGTGTGGATGTCGTTACTTGAAAACCTTTTAGTGCATTTATACAAGGGGGTACTGACTCATTTGAGGTTGAACCAAAGGTCAGTGGAAAAGCACTATGACGTGAAATAATTCTTTGACGTGAAAATAATTCTTCCATGGTAATTAATTATGGCACAAACACGCTGTTGATTTAGAAAACGAGTTCTATTATGAACGGACACTTCTGCAAGTACATAAAGGTGTTGCTTTACAAAAATGAAATGTTACAAAATAAAATCAAATAAATAATAGTAATTAAAAAAACAAACGCCTAAGTAAAACAATGACAACATGAATGGGTAATATCTGTTAAAAGACTAGCAGGTGATTAAAGGAAATTTATCAAAGGTTTGCACTATCAGTCGTGGAGGATACTTTGGCGATTTCCTGCTCAAACATAATTGAAGATAATTACCGCTTAAAAGCAGGAAATCTGCGAAACTTAAAAGCTTGACACTGACCCTCATGACGGATGAAAATCTGCCACTGTTAATAAAGGACAGCTCTTTATATAACTGAATTGCAATTGGTCCATTTTCAAAATTCCATGTAAGTTAGGAAACTGCGTTAACTTTTATGGACCATCTTCTATGGTCCTGTTAATCGTCTAGTCAAATAAAAAGAATAAAAAAAAAACTCAATACATACAATGCTGATCGGGGAATGTTATGTGAATGTGATGGGGTACAAGACTAAACCGAATGATATGGGTACAAAGCTAATTGGTTCAGTTTGAGGTTTCAGCTACACCAAACATACTTCAAATCAAACCAAGACCCATGTTGGTGACCGATGAAAGTAGTTAGAGTATATACCTTAGGGCACAAGCTATTATATGGGTCCTACTATATTTTTGAAAGTGAAGAAAGTAATATTTAAAATGAAGGTTAATTTCAAATAAAGTTCTATAAGGTCTCAATCTTTTTTTGGTAAACCAAAAGAAATTCAGCTAGAACAGTACATGCACACTTAGATATGTCTGCAGTGAGGTTTACACAACTTCTCTAAAATAAATACCATGTGTCCCATTAGTTCCAAACCGGTCCACACAATATAACCGTAATTACATTTTAAGGTGATGTCCTTTAATGCCTTTAGAAAATTCCTGTTGGCAAATCTTTGCTGAACATGCCAGAAAGATCCAAGTCCTTGCTCATCAGATCCTCCTCCACACTGTCTAATGCCCACTGATGGTCTGTCAACTCTAGAGCCTCCCATTCTGCCTGAGGATGGAGAAGAGAAAATGACTTTTATTCTTCATACAAAAGTTTCTGTTGCAAACCTCATAGTCTCTGCTAGTATGAGCCTTTCCACTTCAAGAACCAATAGAGTAACCCACAAACTTAGTAGGAAGCCAGGAACCTTTACAGGATCTTAAATGTAAAGCCTGTCTCCAATTTTAGGACCAATTTTAGTTCCTGCTCCAGTACTTTTCTGCAGAAACTACTGGGTTGAACAAAACTAAATTGTGAGAGGCTCCATTAAAAAGAAAGAAAAAACAAAACAAAAATCATATTGCCTTCCAGAAAGCTCAGGACTTTTGCACCAGCTTTTGGGGAGCGTTTGCTATAGTTATAATTTCTCAGAGTTCTAAAACTAAAACCGTGTGGTTCTCATGTAGGAGCGTTCCAGATTTCTTTAAAAGGTTCATCAGTGGAAACGGTAACTGTGTGCACATATGGGCTTCAATCTGAAGCCACTGATCATTAAAATAGGCTTATAGTTTGTTTTATAAATGTTATTTATGTCAAAGCACATCATTTCAGATGCTTACATGTATAAATCTACACCAACCGAACAATTACACTCAGAGACCACTTTAATCAAGTACACCTAATACAGAGGTTCATCTTGTTCAAGTACTATTACTGACAGTAGCCAGTCGGTTGCCATGCACAGTTTGTTAGCCCATAGGACTGGGGGACTGCCATAGGACCTACCAGATATTATTTGCGAAGTTGACAATTTTCAGCATGGCAGTGACACGGGCCTGATGCGTGTTGCACATGTACAAGCGTATCAGACGCAGCAACATTTTTGTGAACAGAGAAGGAGCTTTCTTTTTTTTTTTTTATTAGGTAAACTATGCATACCAACACACTAAATACCTTAAAACTGCACCCTTTATGGTAAGTGTATCTAATAATCATCTTCTGAGTGTGTATTAAAATGTAAAAATATAGCTCAGTCTTGGATACCTTGAATGCTTTGTTTGTGTCTGCAGGCATCGCCATAGCAGCACCACTTATCTGGTCCTGCATGATGCGAGACTGATCTGCACCTGTCATGGGACAATATTATCATCAATACTATTTAAATGAACAGTGTCACTTATTTCATATGACATGCGCTGGAACGGATACTAAATTAACAGCAGTCATTTCAAACATGACGTGTTTTTGAAATACTCCCCAAAGTCCTAACATATACAATAAAGTCTAAGAAACCAAAATAAAAGTTATTACCATTGTCCTGTCCAAGAATCAAAGAATACATGCTTCTCAGTCCAAAGACATTCAGGAAATACCAGGACGCTGAGCTAACCCTGAAAAGAACAACCATCAAGGCACACTGGATAATCCTTTTCTCGATATTTAACCATTCGGTTTTGCTACATGTTTCCTGAGACAGGAGAAAATCTTGTATTGATAGGAAAATCATTAAGGTACATTACCAATAGATTAGAAGAAGGCCATAAATGAAGTAAGGAAATCTTGCTGGACCACTTACCAGGATGCATCGAGCGAGAGCAGCTCTATCCCTTGCTGTAACATAGGCTTGAAACGGAGTGTGAGCGGGAACGGTACCTTAGCTATGGAGAGAACCATTAGATTTTAAAGATGTCAGCGCTCAATCATTCATATGTACAATATAAAAGTATGCATGATACAAACGCTTACAGAACTAAATCCACCGGTAAAGATCCTACACTTTTATATCATTTAAAACTTTAACATGATATAAAAGTGGTTTTAGCATGGTATCCTTCCACCGAATGACCACTGCCATGTATGCTCTTACAACACAAATTGACCAAATCTCAGTTTCAGTCCAAGATTCAAGTATAATCTCTTACTTGTGACAAACCCAGAAAAGGTCCAGTTGATCCAGCCGCCAATAAGGATCATGGGAAGAACATTTGTCACGTTGCCTTTCATCATGTCTGTCAACATGCTTGGATCTGGAAAGATAAATATGCACATTAAATGAATACATATTTTTCACATATTGACATAAGGCACATTAATCACAACTGAATCAAAACAGATGGGTCGTGAAAAAAAAAAAAAAAAAGATATAGCATTGGCCTTCACATAAAATCACAGTGCTTACCAGTCATTGGGGAAGGAGGCACTACTTTTCTTTTTGTCTTTTTAAAGAATCCATCATCTGGGTTATTGAAGTAAAATTTTCTCATCAGGAAGGACTATTAAAAAAATAATAAATAAAAAATATTGCTTACATTTCTATCTGCTTAGCTGGATGAACATTGAGAATTGATTATTTGACGCTGTTAAACGTGATTAAATTTGGAAGCAGAATTCATTGGCTTAGGTTAGTTACTACACTAATTAAAATAGCATGATATGATCACAAAGTCAGCATCAGGTGTTTTATGTACGGAAAAATAATATATTCATAAACCGTGCACCTTGCTTCTCCCTTTTTGTTTTGTTGTATATAATCCACAAGCATACAAGAATTCAGTGTGACAAAAGTAATGGACTCACCTGCTTAGGGATGTATTTTCCATTTTCTCTCAATATTCTGCTCCTAATGAGAACCTGGCTATACAATAAACAAACAGAAATTAACTGCTAAAACTGGCAGAGGAGCAGAAAAGTAAATATGTATTGCTAAATTCAGAAAATTCAAGTTTTACAAACATCTTAATGTCGTTTTCAGGTTGCTGACAAATTTCCTGTCCCCTGAGAGTTCCCTCTCACACTCTTATTAGCTTCGTATGTATACTCACAATACAAGATTTACTACCTATAATTTCAAACCTACTGGAAAATGCCATCTGTGAGAAAATGACGATGCTGTACTGCTCACACCATGAAAATTGTTGATGAAGGGAAAACTGTGCTTCACATTAAGCTTACCGATATGTAATATTTTCTTGCATCAAAAAAAAAAAAATTCGATTTAACTAGGGGATAAATTGACTATGTTAAATGCAGCATGAAACTATAGTGGAAATGACTGGGGAAACACTGCAATCATGCATAAATTTTGTGTCATGTGGCATATCATCATGTGCCTCTGCTACATCAAACCAATATAACACACTAGCGGGAAAAGCAGGATACAATTTTTCCCCACTTTAAACAAGATCCAAGGAACATTCATAAATGCTTTACAAAAATCTATTTGGAATATGCGCCAATAAATATTGGTGTTACGCCATGGAGGAAGAAAGATTTGGGCACAACACTGAGGAGGACAACACTTTTTTTCTCTCTTTATGTCAGGTGTTTTTGTCAGCCACATCTGGTGCTGAGGAAACGTGTCAAATACAAGTTGTTCTTTAAAGACAAAACAAAACGTATGCAAGAGCAGACTGCTGTAGGAACAGAAATGTTTATCACAAAACATCTATTTAAATTAAATGAGCTGCTGGCATGAAAGATTTCAGTTTATCGCTTGCATTATGTTCATAAAGTGAATAGAGACTTAGCTAATGTGCGGTGTGCAGTCATGTAAATCAGACACACTGGTCAAGAACGTAGAGAAGATTCTTCACAGCATCCTGTTCAGATATGATTTGGAAATGACGTGTCTGGGTTCTGATCTAACAAGGCCTTTAAAAATTATAAATAGTTGACAGCAGAGTCCTGAGGTTTTTCCATCAACTGCATGGATAATGAACTCAAGCTGAACCCAAGGCAGAGAGTACACCATGATTAAACACAAAGCAGGAGACCAGTTTGGTAGACACGTCTTGTGTAGCAATACTGAGACCTAAGCTGTATCCGAAATCGCATACTGTGCATACAGTACCTACCGCATCTGACACAGCACCTACCGCATCCGACACAGCAGCTACCGCATTCGACACAGCAGCTACCGCATTCGACACAGCAGCTACCGCATTCGACACAGCAGCTACCGCATTCGACACAGTACCTGCCTACTGCATTCGACACAGTACCTGCCTACCGCATCCGACACAGTACCTACCACATCAAACTCAGTACCTGCCTATCGCATTCGACACAGTACCTGCCTACCGCATTCTACACAGTACCTGCCTACCGCATTCGACTCAGTAACTACCGCATCTGACACAGTACCTACCTACCGCATTCGACACAGTACCTGCCTACCGCATTCGACACAGTACCTGCCTACCGCATCCGACACAGTACCTGCCTACCACATCCGACACAGTACCTGCCTACCGCATTCGACACAGTACCTGCCTACCGCATCCGACACAGTACCTGCCTACCGCATCCGACACAGTACCTGCCTACCGCATCCGACACAGTACCTACCACATCAAACTCAGGACCTACCGCGTTCGACACAGTACCTGCCTACCGCATTCGACACAGTACCTGCCTACTGCATCCGACACAGTACCTGAGTACCGCAGTCGACACAGTACCTGCCTACCGCAGTCGACACAGTACCTGCCTACCGCAGTCGAATCAGTAACTACCACATTTGACACAGTACCTACCTACCGCATCTGACTCAGTACCTACTGCTTGGCCATTGATACAGTACGTACTGGTATAAGCGGTAAGCATGATGGATGCAATCCGGACGTACTATGCGGTGCCAATTCCGACAGCTCTTGTGCACCAGTCCCGTTGCATTATGGGATAGCGCAGTGTCCACATTGTCTAGTGGTTCTACACTGCAGAATCTCTGCGGAAGCGGCACATCATCCCGGTATTTCTCGCCTACTCTTTTATGAATACTGAGAATTCAGAGATACTACTCCTTTGGCGTACTGCTTTTCTCCTACTTTGTTTTAGGGATATTTGGCCGCAGCCCGAATATGCAAGTTACCTGTCTGAAACCTGCTCCAGTGTGAGCTTCTTGTCACTCTGTAACAGGATGGAGACGTAATGACGAATGACCCCGACGAGGAAAGTGATGAACACAATGGGTAACACAACCCACAGGCGGATGTTGGAGTCCAACAGGAGTTCTGGTTCAGCCATGATTTAATGGAGTGGTGCTGACAGGACCAATCTATAAGAGGGGAAAGTACATTTTGGTCCATAAAAGAAATAATAATAATAATAATAATAATAATAATAATAATAATAAAGATGACGCTTTCAGATGTATTGATAACCTTAAGCATGACTCAAGGTTGACCTCTACTACCAATGGAAGACAAGCCCAAGCTATCTGGTTAAGTGAGAAAGGGAGGCTAACTACATTAGGGTAACTAGTCCACACAGGAGCTATCTAAAATAACTAGCTAATGAAAGCCAGTCAAAACACTGACCAAGTGTCACTTAAAGCTAAATCTGCGTGTAGCTAGGTAACTATGACAATCAAGCTATTAGCTACCTATTGTACATTGTGAACTGTCGACTGTCGTATGAATGAGACCTGTTGTGCCCATCGTTCTATAATATCAACAACAACATTAACCACATAGCTAACACTGGCTAGGGTATTATTATTGACTCTAAGCTGCCAATATTAGCGCTAGCTTTAGCGGCTTACTGGAAACCTCGACGTTCAGCTATTGATAAAAGAAAACAGCTAGCTTTCGCCTCGGGGGACTTTTCTCACCAACCACTGCTGTTTCACCTTGTAAGTATCAAACACTTGTTTTATTCCTTTAACGTCAGACTCGGGCGGCGTGTGAACCCAACAGCATCGGCGCTCCCTCACCGCATCAGCTCGGCTGGCTAGCGGCTAGCAGTAGACGCATTGTGAATGCGATGAAGTCAATGGCCGAATCCCCAATGGTGTCTTACTCTAATGTAAGTGCACTTCACATGTTGTGTAGCTTCTGTACCCTACTTAGTGTTCTACTTGTCAAATTAGAAGCTGACTTTCATCGACGATGTTTTCAAAATGGCGACTACATAATAATAGTGTCGTAAGTGAATAATAATAATAATAATAATAATAATAATAATAATAATAATAATAATTTAAAATGTTGTGTTTTCAGCAGTTTTATATATTTGAAATAAATAGCTACTATGCTGCCATTTTTAAAGTGCCCTTGAAAAGGCGTTATTTAATTTCGTGTGTTAATCATTTCTTTGCGTCAAGTTAAGACTCATCTTCCAAAATGTAGGGTGTCCCATAAGTATCATAAGGTTTATGTATATTTTTATATTTTAACAAACTATGATGCATCTGCAAACGTAAAAAAAAATGGAGCTTGGAAGCTGAATTATATGAATTATGAATTAGATATACACCTCACATTAAATAAAATTATATTTTGTGTAGTGTATTTAATACATTTATATTTTATCAGGTCCCTACCCCGGCAGACTTGGTCTGCAACAAGGTTTAGGTAGATGGTACGTGTCAAAGTAACATCCACATGAATGCCAAGAACCAACGTTTCTCAGCAGAACATTGCCCAGAGCATCCCACTGCCTGCGCAGGCTTGCCTTCTTCCCATAGTGCATCCTGGTGCCATCAGCATCTCACACGCACCCCGCCATAATGATGTAAAAGAAAACATGATTCACCACACCAGGCCACCTTTTTTGCATTGCTCCATGGTCCAGTTCTGATGCTCACGGGCCCATTGTTGGTGCTTTTGGTGGTGGACAGGAGTCAGCTACGCAGCCCCATACACAGCAAGCTGCGAAACATTGTGTATTCTGACAACTTTCTATCATAGCCATCATTAACTTTTTCAGCAATTTGTGCTACAGTAGCTCTTCTGTGGGATCGAACCAGATGGGCTAGTCTTTGCTCCCCACGCACATCAACGCAGCCATGACCCTTTAATATTATGTTTTAATGTTATGGCTGATTGGTGTATAACAGTGGCTCTCAACGGGGGGGTTTCAAATAGAACATACATAAATGAAAAACCCTGCGTTCCCTCTCCCTCTGTATTTTCTTTTTGTTAGGAGCTTAACCTGCCTTTTATCTAGCTGTCAGTGCAGACCAGTGTTGCCAACTTAGCGACTATTCAGACCCCTTTAGTGACTTTTTTTGCAAAGAAAATTTAAAAAACGCTTAACGACAAATATAGCAACTTTCCAAATGTGGCCAGTACTGTCCTGCAAGCGCGAGGTCTTGCTTTTCTGCTGCACTCTCACCTCTCTCTGCGTCTGCTCTGTTCAGTGAGTGGCCGAGAGACGGAGATTTAACAATGTCATGGATAACGAGACGCACCCTTTGTCCCAATTTACATATGCAAATGTGTTTAGGATGCAAGACGAATGGAATGCAACACGTTTTACATGTAAAATAGTCCACGTTATTACAGCCTAGTTCTCTTGTTCAAAGTAGTTATAGTGTTCAGAAACATTTTATATCATTCATGTTCCATACCTGTCCGTTATATAGTTTTATCAAAGTCATAAGTTATTTAAAAAAAATCAAAAGTTATGAAAAGTTATTTAAAAAGTACAAAAACACAAAAGAAAAAAAAATCTATCCATCTAACTATCAGAACTATCAAAACAGATTATAGATTAGGTATATATATGTATGTGTGTGTGTGTATAGATCTTATATAGAATAGATTATCATTATACATGGTCTCCTCCTATATGGGGATAGGGGAGGCTTGGGGAGGGCTTTAGTTACAAAAGGTTGAGAACCTCTGGTGTATACTAAGCATTGAGTGCTTAACATCACTGTAGAAATCTAGGTATTTGAGTAGAACATTAAATCCCTTTTCACTCCACAACTCATCTTCACTTCACACTCATGGATGCAAGCCTGGCAGATAAACTGTGATTAGGAAAATGCTGAGTTTGGCAACTCTAAGAGTCTTAATTTCCCAGGGAATCCAGGAAGATTCACCTTTCACCTAATTTACACAAAATCTGTATTTAGGAAATTTGACTTCATTTGTAAATTTATGAAATACCCCACAGATTTTTTTTTTAAATGTGATGTATAGAATTCAAATATACAAGAGTCATATTCAGATATTTTTGTCAGCTTCCAAGCTCCATCGAGGGAAGTAAAAATCCAAATAACTCTACTCCTAGGAAATTTGGAATTCTGAATATTTTTTTAAAGCATGCACAGTCACTACTCCTGACATCATTGACAGTGTAACTGGATATTAAGTCTAATTTCTTTAACATAAATAGTGAAAATATTGTGCACGTTCTGTAAATAAAAGCTTTTGTTTTATTTTTTTTTCCCTTCCATGATGCGGGACTTCCAGAACACCATATACTTTTATGTAGAACGTGTTCAACGCATATGTTTTGGGCTTACTTTGTGTCTAGTTATGTAAACAAAAAGCTTTGCTCACCACATTTATACAACAATGTACCAGTTAAGCTAAAGGTAGTACAAATGAACTAGGTCTTGACAAGAGTTCATTTCAGAAGCAAGTTCACCGAACATCAAATGTTGTCAAAAATACAAAATCTTCTCAGACATCAACCTCAGACAAATCACACTTTTGATGAAATGTATTTCATAGCAATATATTGTTACTGCACATGTAAAATGGCTAGGTAAGAGGAGGCAGACACTGCTATGTGCATGAAACAATGCTCCAAAATATAGACATGATACATAATACAGAAATATAAAACGGTAATTAAAAAAAAATAATAATAATTTTTAAACCTGAGACTTGAGTCACACTATGACAAGAACGGAAGTACAAGCAACCAAGCTTGCAGGGCTGGGGGCTATCAAAGCCACCAAATGAAATGCATCCATACTACATAACCCAACAATTAAGTGTATTCTCCAAGCCAGAGCTTGGTCTTAACTGATAAAATGAGCAAGACATGGCTACCTCTTCCTTGCAAACCCATACAGTCTTTATCTAAATAATTCGGTCCATGTTCTTCTATTCTTGGTACACAGACAAGCACCTCTCCTAGTTTGAACATTTTGTCAAAAAAGGTTTTATTTACATCAGATCAATTAACAGTCTCTATGACATGACACTGCAGTTACCTGACCACACATACACTGGCACTGGTGTAAATCTTCGATTGGGGAAACCAACATACGCTGTGCATGTCCAAGTCAGTTTCATTGGCTTCGGCCAATTCCACAACAGTAACCATCCGTGCTTTTAACCATTAGTGACTCGATTAAAATGCAGCAGGTGGTGTACTGGTTGACTAGATTGAGAGAAATGGATGTCCCACGAGAAAGACAGGGACAAGGACATTCCTATGAAGAGGGCTTTTGGAAAAAGAAGCACAAATGCCTTGGAGTGGCAGAGCACTGATTGTGTCCATATGATAAAATAATAATTATATAAAAGAACTGACAAACAAACAGAAATGTATCGGTCCAAGGTGCCTGTGGAGGGCTTTGTTTTTGTTTTGTTTTGTTTAGAAGAGCAGAGCACCCATACTGCCGACTTCACTTTGTTCCTTTACAAAGATCTCAAAGTACTGATAGATGATTGTGACCGCCAGCAAAATTCCTGTTCCTGAGCCAATGGCACCCAGGAAATCAGCCATGACAGAGAGGCCACCTATGCACAGTCCCCCGAACGCTGCAGCTGTGGGGATGTACCTACAAGACAACAACAGTGGAGTTAAAGAACCACACCATAATTATGATGTGCTTATTTAATCTATTGATTGAACAACATATTCTTCGATATTTGGGAAAAGCAGTATTTTTGTGTTCTACCTGTTGAGTTCATGCACCATGGATGTGTCTCTGTGTCCCCTCATCACCATCTGCTGTTCTTTAAGCTGTTTTGCAACCTAGAATAGAGAATTCCAGTGATGTACATCATTATTACTCAATTCAATACAGAACATCATGGTGGTATACATCAGAAATGACCTGAAACCTTCAAATAAATACACTCACATCTTTGGCAGACGATCCAGACACCTCAATCCATGTCTTTGAAAAGAAAGCACAGGAGCCCAGCATGAAGATGATGTAGATGACGGCATGGACTGGATCCTCTAGGACTGAGCCGAATGACTCGGGAGGGGAGAGGTAGTAACACAGACCGCCTACAGGGTAAGCACGAGCTGGCCCTCCAGTCGAGACGTCCTGTTAACGTACATATTCCATGTGAAACTCGTGACACATTTTAGACAAAATGATCTGCTTCATGCAGCAAACAAGCACACACACCTTCCTGTGGTAAAATGTCATCAAGGATAGAGGACAGTACTGTAATACAGTTTTACCACTTATAAATCAAACATCTCTGTTTAGCCAGATTGTACCAGATTGCTATAAACAAGGTATCTGCAGGCATCACTTCAAATCTAATACTTTTTAATACCATATTAAAGACATTTCCAAAATCATTTAAAGACCTGCACGTCACTTCAGTCATGCTACACGATACATCAGCTACAATGGATTGTGTTCATGCATATACATCCATTTCTGGGTTTAAGTAAACTATAGCAGGGAAAACTTCTATATAGGGATATGTGATCCCAGAGCAAATATGCTTTCTGCATTACCATTTGCTCAAACAGTGAAAGAAAAAAAACAAATCCAGTATTTCCTTTCCATGACTTTCCAAGAGAGGGACAAATATATACAGTATGTATATTATAATAATAATAATAATATATATATATATATAAAGAGAGAGGGATCACGGCAGTCAGAAGAGTAAAAGAGGTCAAATTAACCATCACTCGCTCAGCTATATTTAAAAAAAAAAAAAGATATATTAAAAAAACCTTTGCCATTTTGTAATATTACTATTGCACTGAATAATACTTAATTTTTTTAATTTGGAGTGCAAATAGTAATACACTTCTGACAATTCACTTTTATTCGTTGGACCTCGTGGCTTTTATTTTAGTGGAAAACTGCAGGAACACTTCCTTTTAGTTGGCATCAATTTTTTGTAATTCATGTCTCATTAGCAATCAGGTGAAATGCTGTAAACCTCTGCCCACAAAAATGTCTGACATTACGCTAACGTAAAACCAAAGTGAATCTGGCACGTGTCGTGTCTAAATGCACGTTATAAGCGACTCAAACTCACAACACAGACAGAGACGAAATTGGTGTGGAGCGGCAGTTGCTGTGAACCGAGCCGCTCTAAAACACTGATGAGCCGCACTCCGAGTGCAACACGGTCACACGGCTTTACTATCTCAGACAGCAACGAGCCAAAATAAAATCTAAATCTTCTTTACGGTGTCGGTGCGACTCCATTTTTAAGACCTTTGAGAGATTTATATTGCTAAAACATGTGGTTGAAATGTGTCTCCGAACTTCAAGAGTGATTCAAAGGTGCAAGATTAGCCCCACCCCCTCACACCAAAAGTGTACATTTAAAAAAAAAAAAAAAAAAAATTAACATCTCGCAGGGATGACATCATTTTGTATGCCAAAACACGGAAAGGAGTTAGCATTTTAGCCCTTCCGGTTCATTATCATTTTGGCCATAATCGTGCAGTCCTACCCATAGGTACACGAAGAAACAAAGACTGGATACTTACAGACCAGGTGCCCAGCAAGTTCACCAGGAAGTTGCCACTGAAACGAGTGGAGAGCATCTGAGAGATGACGTAAAGGTTGGACACCAGCGCAGACTGCAGGATGATGGGAATGTTAGAGGTGTAGAAAAGCTTGATGGGATACGTGTTGTACTGGCCACGGTAACGTGCAGACTTGATGGGTAGATCGACTCTGAAGCCCTGATGGAGGGGGGAGAAAAAAAAAAATCATTGTTTAGATTTATAAATTAGACTAGTAATTATTACAACAAATACTGTGAAAAGGCCATCATTGCTTTACAGACCTGGAAATATATAACTACGGCAAAGACGAAGATGGTAGCGATGAGGTTCATGAGGTTGGGCAGGTTCTGCCTGTAGAAGGCTTCTCTCAGAGCTCGCACTTTGTCAGTACGAGTGGCCAGCAAGTGGAATAGAGCAATAATAGCACCCTCAAACTCAGTGCCTGCAAAGAAAAAGGGAAGGAGAAAAAAAAAACAAAAAAAAACACAAATTCAAAATCTGTTAATATTAAATATTATTGGCTGACTAAGGCTATCACCTGCGCACAGACTAGCATCCAAGAGCAAATTTGACTAACAGGACAAAGTCAAACAGATGGCTGTGCTAGCTCAAACAAATAACGAGGAGAAAAAAAAAAAAAAATAGACAACCTAGATTTATTGGCACAGCAGTTGTACAAATGTAAACATGGCACAGAAACAGAATTGTAAATCTGCTGCAGACCATCCTAGATTGAATGCTAGGAGGATAAGATCAGTGGTTACCTCTGCCCGTGTTGACTGTAGTTGGACTGAAGGCTTTCCAAACGATTGTTTCACAGATGTTGGTGGCGATGAAGAGAGAGATACCCGAGCCCAAACCATAACCCTTCTGCAGCAACTCATCCAGCAGCAGCACAATCAATCCAGCCACAAACAACTACACAAGAGAGCATACGGTCAGTGCACACTGTAACTGTCAATAGGTCCAACTCAGTCTTAATCTACCTGAAGAAAACACAACCACGTAGATATGCTGATTACAGGCTAGTCGAAGAGCAGTGTTTATCATGCAAGATTTGGCAAGTTTATCTAAACAACGCACAAGACAACCGACAAGCTGATCTGAAGAAGTGTTTAAAAGGAACCCTGACTATGATGACTTGTAGGCCTCAACACACAATAATTGCCCTTTCCTACTAAAATAAGTTGTTAGAAATGCATGAAATATGTTAATTGCTTTAAAAATCCTTAGTATTTAATACATATTTTAACCTACGGATGCCACCTTTACGTGACCTGTGCAATGCACTCGGAGTCAATGACGTAAAATGGTTGCACTTGAGCACTCAAAAGAATTAGCTACTAGCCCACGCAGCAGGAGAAGAACGCCACACTGTGCTACTTTTGGCTGTAATTTTCTAGTTCTTGTGTGCTGCGATACAGGGTAGATCTGTAAATATAATCAAACCCATAAGTATCTTGTTAGTGTGTTTTTTCTGTATATTCTGTACATCTTAAACGTAAAGCACATGTAAAATTAGCCCAAAACACCTAGCCAAGGCATACCCAAAGTAAAATTAAAGCGGTTCTTGAACCATTTGGAGTACATGCATGGTTTTGGTCCCTTTTGAAAGGTGGACTAAATATTTTTACATTATTGGATTGTTTGGACCTTTGCCAGTGTAACAAGACTGTTTTTGTCATCAGGATGTTATGGATCAGTGGATTACTATGATTTAGATTATGTAACTGTTTGTTTGTATATCGGTGGTTTGACAGAGAGATTGATTTGTAGCTACTGTTGTGATTGTATCTCAAAATGGTTTACATCAATCAAATCACAAGACTCTTAGCTTTCCAAAAGGTACGAGTTCCTTCGTACACACAGACGCTGTGTAGATAGCATAGATTTGCTCACAACATGGCAACAGCATGCTGGCGTGCCGTCTGAATTTTAAACAGGATAAAGTATACGACAGCAAGATGGCCGATAATCTCTAAAATTATTGATACTAGAATACGTTTCATCAGAAAACGATAGTTTCATCCATATGCTCACCTCGAACAACAAACGCTCTTGGTTGGCATAGACGTGCAGTTGCTACACAGACACCATCGATTTTGCCCCACTCTCGCCTCCTCACCTCTCTGATCTTCATTTCGATGTACATTTTGAGTAATGTCTTCTATATTAGCCTCCTCACTTACGTTATGTTCGGGTTCAAACTGAAAAGACTGAAGACATGTTTATATCGCTGGAGAATCAAGTTCGCTGCAACCATTTGACGTCACTACCCAGAACGCATTGCGACGTAAACAGGAATGATGGCCTGAGAGTGCAAGGATTTTTTAAAAAAGTGACATCGAGAGTGTTTTTGTATAGTGGATTTATAATCTAATAACCCATACAAGTCCTCATAGTCGGGGCCTCCCTTTAAGACTGCTGGCAAATTCTAAGAAGAACAGAATCAGAAAGAAATGCCTCTCACCTGAATGATGATGAGCAGACAGATGCCAGCACCCATCTCTGACGGGTCTCCATACATGCCAGTCATCACATACACAATAGCCTGGCCGATGGTGATGATCATTCCAAACACTGCCGGGAAATTTACATGAAGCCTTGTAAATTTGTAATCATAATCTTTATGAGAAAACATTGACAACGGGGTGATTGCATACGAATACATACGACTACATACGTTTCTGGGCGCCGTTAAACAGTGCTCTGTCTTTTGGCGTGTCTCCAACCTCGATGATTTTAGCTCCAGCCAGCAGCTGCATGATGAGCCCCGAGGTGACGATAGGAGAGATACCCAACTCCATCAAAGTACCTGTAACAAAGATATATGCGTCATGTAATGTACATCAATATACTACAAAATTGAGCAATATGACAATATAATATTGAGATCATGATCATCAGTTATCACAATATCTCAACAAAACTCATTTCTGTAACGTTACCTTTTTTTTTTTTTTTTACAGATTTTTTTTTAGACATTAAATAAAAGTATAGACACTTTTTTTTGCTGGCATTTTGTAGTTAATCCTGTACATCATTATACATATTGTGCATCATAGAAAAGTCCTTATGTATGAGTGATATATAGGGGATAATCCACGGCTAGGTGTGCGTTACATTCAATTCAACTTTATTTGTATAGCACTTTTAAACAATGGACACTGTCCCAAAGCAGCTTTACAGAAATACAAATTCAGAATATACAGTTTAAATTTAGGAATTTGTCCCTAATGAGCAAGCCAGAGGCGACAATGGCGAGGAAAAACTCCCTGAGATGCTATGAGGAAGAAACCTTGAGAGGAACCAGACTCAAAAAGGAACCCATCCTCATCTGGGTGACACCGAATAATGCGATTATAAATAAATTCCTCCTATAACTGTGGTAATACTACATGCTCAAATCATGCTCTTGTGTAAGCAGGAAAATTCATTACAGTTTTTACATGAAGTCTGTTTTGTTGAACTTCTCCACTGTTCACTGATGGAGACTTGAGCGCAAAACTGTTTGTGGCAATTGCAGTCCTAAAGCTATCGTAGCAATTTGTAGTCCTAAGCCATCATAGCATAACTATTCGCATGAATTGAGGTCCAAAGCCATCCTCATGGTCTTCAAGGGGCACCATTCTCATGATTTGAATGCACGGCGTCCAGGCAAAGAACCACTTTACACGAAGCAGAGTGTAATGCACACCTAGCCGTGGATTATCCCACTTATACCATGGTCAATTGCCAGCACTGACGAGTTAAAGCTTGTCATTGATGTTTGCTGAGCAAAATTTGACTGAAATTTAGTTAGTTAGTTATTTTATACACATACATACACTAATATATTAGAGCTAGAATTCTGCCTGCTCTAAATCGTACACAGAGATAAAGTAGTGCGATAAGATTACATTTATTTGAATGAATTATAATAAATAGTTATGAAAGCAAGCGAGAGAGACGCGAGTTGAACTACTGTATGCAACTCTAACTGTGCTATGTAATAGGTTTACAGGTGTTTATAGGCAGCACGGTGATTAAACTGACTGGAACTACCTGTGCATTATACGATTTGAACGCACACCTTCCAGCCAATCAGAATCATATATTCAGACAGACCATGGTATAAACATGACACATCACCTACTCCTAAAGAAGAAAGAAGACACAACCAACAATCTGAGTAGCCAGCAGTGCATTTACCAATAGTGAATGAACCATTTCCTCAACATTGTGAAATACAGTTATTCACGGTTTACGTCAGAAGTAGTCTCTTGATTAGGGAGGGGGAAAAAAAAAAGTAGTCTCCTGAGGGGGAAAAAAAAAAGAAGCAAGTTTATATAAGCACACCTCTGTTGGAAGCAAGAATGACTCTCATCCAGTAAAAAGGATCTGCAGAGTCTGATGACATGATACCGAATAAGGGAATCTAAAGAGGGGAAAAAACATATGTTGTAAACATGGCATAATTAACAATGCTTTTTAAAAGTTAAACAGTGGAAAACTAACTCCTGGTGTTTAACACCCAGCGTCCATCATTCGCATGCACAGCGTTTGAAAAATCAGAGGAAAGCAAACGAACCTGGCAGCACACCAGGAAGATGAACAGGGTGATGGCTGTCCATAGCACCTTCTCTCTGAACTGAATCTGCAACAAAACAAAAACAATCACCCCATCCATACTGAAAAATCCAACAGCACAATAATAATAATAAAAAAGGGCAAAATAAAATACATACCCGTCTCTCAGGTTTCTGGATCTCAGGTAATACTGCACAAAACGGTTTTATCACCTCCAGAAATTTAACTGAAAAAAGATTTGCATTGGACAGAAATAAAAGTCAGGACAGTGCAAGAAAACATTCCCTCTTCCTTCAGACTACGTGGCTTGACTCTCAATCGCCTCTCTGCTAAAATTGGTGGGTCTTAAATGCAGGTAGAATCCCAAATAACTTCCCCAAATGGGGTATGAAAAAAGAATAGCATCTACTTCCTAAGTAGTGCACTTCGTATCCAACAAGGAGGTATTTGGGATCCGAGCACTCTCGTGCAACGTCATCAATACAACCACTAAAGCCTGGCACTAAGAGCCAAAATGTGTTGGATGAGATTCTTCAAGATGTCTTAACGGAATAGTTTCGCCTTTCACGCATTAGAGAAGTTAAATATATATATATATTTTTAACAAATGTCCATTTTTAATGCTTAGTGATGTAACCTGGTGTTATTCCAGTCGAACTCTAGCTTCTTGTATTTAATATTAGAGGACTTGCGAGTATGTTAGTCAGTGTAACACTGTAACAAAATTAAAAGTGTAACAGAAGTAATGTTACAGTGTTTAGATGAGCTGCTGTGATGACGCTACATATAACAAGCACAGTAACCTTAATGCAGTTAGCTAACAAGTCTACACGAACAAAAATGTGTCTCAGCTGTACTCTAGCTTGGATATTACAACTAATAAGCGTTGCCAGTAAATGTATTGCTAATAAATATGTTGTCCATATAATTATATATATATATATATATATATATATATATATATACACACACACACATACATATACACACACATACACATACATATACATATACATATACATATATATTGGGTGAGCTGCTCCTGCCTCTCTAAGGGCAGCTCATTCAACGTGTGATACAAAGCAAAGGCCTGCTATAATAACGTGCAAAACAGCAACATTTCTCCCAAATTAGTCCTAGAAAACAAGCATACTTCAAAGAATTTTATGAAAAGCAGAAAACTCACTGCCCATGTTGCTGTGTGTCGGTGTTCCAGACGGATTTCGAGGCGGTGTAGCCGCTGAGCTGCTCCTGTGTGGCTCAGGCTGAGGAGAGAGAGAAGAAGCTCCTCAGCGACACGTCATCTTTCAAACCCTCTAATACACGTCAGAGTGCTGCGCGAGCTCCTCTCCGGCTCTACTCCAAACGCCCCCGTACCCTCTATATAAGTGCACTACGTAGGGTTTCAAACAATGGCTTTCACACCCTAGTGCACTGTAAATCCTGTGAGAACCGTTTGGGATTCGGTCCGCAAGTGAAATCGCGGCGTGTACTAAAGTTTTCATTCCTTGTTCAGCAGTTTTTACACTGTATACAAAAGATGTCCGAGTATGAATTTTCTTTCTTTCTTTCTTTCTTTCTTCTTCATTTTTTTACAGTCACACTATACCTAATTACTAGTAAATAGAAATATATGGTAAATGTATATACACTATCAGTCAAAAGTTTGGAGACACTTGACTGAAATGTTTCTCATGATCTTAAAAGCCTTTTGATCTGAAGGTGTATGATTCAGTGTTTGAAATCGGTGTCGTAGACAAAATATAATTGTGCCAAAGTATTCATTTCTTTCATTAGAAAACTAACATTTTATTTACAAAAATATATATATATTTTTAAATGGATGACTTTTATAAAATATTCCGAAAAGCAGACAATAAGTGTCCAGTGTAGGTGTGAACTCCTTTAATACTGTTTAAAAAGCATCTCAGGGAGATTCCTCAAGAAATCGTTTGAGAAAATGGCAAGAATACATTTCTGGAAATTTTGGGCAAAAAAGGTGTCTACTTTGAAGATGCTAAAATATTACATTATTTTGATTTATTTTGGATTTTTTTCATCACATCATAATTCCCATAGTTCAATTTGTGGTACTCCAGAGTTTTGATGACTTTATTATTATTCTAAAATGTGGAAAAATATAAATAAAATTAGTGTGCCTAAACTTTTGACTGATAGTGTAAATGTCAGATATTTCATTGTTAAATGTTTGGTTTGGTTTTGACAGCTGATCATGTTCCTTATCGTTAAGCGGCGAAGCTTATACTGATAAAATAATTCAGATCAAATCAGTATGATTATGTGTTTTTTTCTATAGTTTTTGGCTAGTCATGAATGCAATTCAGAATAAACGAGAAAATAAAACTATGCTAGAGGAAGGAAGCTCCTTTTTATTTCCCATTTTAAAGATGAGTACTTTTAAAGGGACTAGTCGTGTGTAATTCCATGTTTAACCAGCAGAGGTCAGCTCATGATCAGAGTGTGGAAGAAGTCTTCACTTCTTCTGAGCTGCAGTCATCAAAGAGACAGCCTGAGTGTCCAGTTTGTGTTAAAAAATTCCAAACACACTCCTGTGTGAATAACAGACACAGCGTCTCAGGTAGCAATCCGACGTTGACTCAACATCTGTTTTGGGCGCTGTGTTGGCCCTCACTATGCAATGTTGGGCCAGTGTTGGTAAGGTGGATTTAAATGAGCCTGAATGTCAGTTGGCGCTGTGGCTCATGGCTATCTTAGACACCATGTAGCAAATTGACGTTGGGGAACACATTGGGCCATTCTGCCATACAGTCATTCTATTAGGCCAGTTTAGTCTGAATGGAATGGCTGACGTTGGGCCAAAGTCATTTTGCTACATGGGGTCTCAGATACCCATGTAGACCACAGCTACCTGGACAAGTATATTTATTCATTTAGCAGATACTTTTATCCAAAGCGACTTACAAATGAGAAAATACAAGCAAATTAACCTCAGTCCCTAATCTAGTTATGGTTATGTCATTTTAACAGAGAGGTTTGTTTGTTTGTTTGTTTTTTTAATTAACAGAATATTACCCCTGCATGAGATAAACCCAAGACAATCATATACCAATACAGCCCACAAGCCCCAATCCATGCTCCAGTTTTATTATAGTAGCATTAAAATGATGTAGAGTCTGTTCAAAAAAAGGTAAAGTATTGAGTACCACTCTTTGGCTCCTTTGAAACACATAAGGACATTCCTGTCAGCTGCTTGTTTTGACCAGCATGTCATTCAGTAGTAGCGTTTTAGAAAGAAGTAACAATTGTAAGAGTAGTTTCAATGAGAATTACATCATAATCTTTCCAGAGTAAATATGTTCTCTCACTTTATTTCTATGGTGTGCACATCCATCCATCTTCTATACCATTTATCCTTCAGTCTCACAGTGAACCTATCACAGGGAGCATTGGGCACAAGGTGGGGTCCATTGCAGTCCACTGCAGGGCACAATCACACACACATTCACACACCCACATACACTATGGACACTTTGCCAATCGGCCTACCATGCATGTCTTTTGGGAGGAAACCGGAGTACCCTGAGGAAATCCCCGCAGCTCAGGGAGAACATGCAAACTCCGCACACACAGGGCAGCAGCGGGGATTTAACCCCCAGGCGAATGTGCTAACCACTAAGCCACCATGTGCCGAACTTTTCAAACTGGAAATTTGAAAATGACTCAACGGTTGAGTTGAGTCAATTTCATTGAAGAAATGACACAACAGTAAGACCATTAGAAAATCTCAAGCACTTATTGATCAATTTATTCTAGTAATAAGGAAGCAGGAAAACAACTAACCAACTAGCAAGGATGGTTGGCCAGCTCAATCAGCTCTGGATTTTTCAGCAGGGTTTTGTGCATTATGTAGGATGTACAAGGTAATTATGTTATAATTGGTCTAATAGAAATGCAGGACTAACTGTTTTTTTAAATTTAAAAATCAATCCATGTAATGTAATCATCTTTCACTGAATGTTGGTACCCATTATTAATACATTATTATTTTTAACCCTTGTTAAAGCCTGCATGATTTGAAGAGTTAGAGGTGAGATGTGTGGTGTGTTGAGATATCAGTTGTGGGGCAAGGGGTCTGGCCCAAACAGAGAATTTGGCCCCAGGTTAAATCTAATTGATGATATAATGGTGTTATGTTCATACAGCAATTTAGGCAATGTCCCAGTGTGATATTTAATTTCAGATTCATGATAAAATAATAGATACTGAAGAGCTGTATTCTGACACACTTAAGCATTGATCCATGCCAGGAATGACACATCATACTGTAGCAAGCTCTACAAAAGGTGTGTTTGTGTGTGTGGGTGTGTGTTCTCTGCCTTTCAGTGAAGAGATGTGCTTTCAATGCGGTTATATAATAGTCTGTGAACCATGTAATGTCTACATGCCAGAAGGGAAGCAGTTCTAAAATTTAATGAATATAACTTAATATAAACATATATATGAAGACTATTGCTTAAACATTCGGGTTTGATATCAAAAGATGAATATGTAGATGTGTTAAATGACATAGAACATAGCACATTTTGTACCAGACCACCCAAGCAAAAATATTGGAACACGTGACTGACAGGTGTTTCTTGTTACCCAGGTGTGTCCGGTTAGATTGATTGTTTAAACAATAAATAGCTCTGAACATCTACACCTCATCATGTGAGTACTGAATTGAGTTCTCTTTAGCAGCTTATTACGCTTGGACGGTCAAATAAATACACACACATCATGTCAAAATGCAGGTCTGGCCGAGTATTCATGCAAACACAGTCGGTTATGTCTTAAGTGGATGTAAACAGTTGGGGAAAAAATCGGAGGTGTGTCAATACAGTATATTGGATCTGTGCATTAGGTCTTAAAGTGACAGCAGTCTAATAAACAACAACAGCCGATGGCTGAAACATTGTGAGAGCTGTGAAGAAAACCCCAAAAACAACAGTGCTTAACTCTCATGTTCTTCCAATTTGTCTTAACATCTAGTCCCCTACATGTGCCCTCACTCTTTCTATTAGTTCGCATGTAAGCCAGCTGTCATTCAAACCCCCAGCATTCCATTCTCTCCCACTTGCTGGATCTACACAATGAATGAACGAGTTATATAAACGTGACTCTGAGTCAGCTGTGGTTTTCACATTGCCTAGGAAATGGCAACAACACTGCACTGGGTCTGTTATTGCAGAGAGCATTGAGATTAAAAATGAGGCTAGACTGAGATTATAAAACACACATATTCACAGTACAGAGGACAGTATGGCATTTAGGACAACAAGGAATTTTTGGTGTGTGTGATTTGGAAGAATGTAGATTTGCTTCTGTTTGTGTTTCACTTTGTTTTTTCATGTAGTATAAACCAAAGTGCTAAATAAAATTGACTACATTTGACAAATCTAGTATTTATGTAAATAAGCATCACTGCATTATAATGGTCTTGTTAAACTAACTGTGATACTGAATTTAACACATGTTGACACGGTGTGTAGTTAGTGTGTGTGGTGTTCATCTTGCTCTGTGCTGCAAATTTGCTATTTCTGTCCTTGCAACTGTTATGTAAGATTCTAATTCTTTCGTGGCCTGCTTTTCTATTTCTCTGTGTCTGGTCATGGTCAGTACTGAGGGGTATTCATTACTCATGGCTAGACTCTGTCACAGTCTGTCTATGTTGAAGCTCCAGTCACAACCTGGAACCTCAGAAACAACAGGCAGCTTTTCATTCTTTACTCCAGAAGTGCTGAATTTATTTGCAGAAATATCACAGTAGCAGTTTCTGCATTTTATAAAGTAATTACATTAAGACAACATTAAGGTATTGATTGCCCTCTTTTACTGACTCCAACACAAATTGAACACCATGTGATAACATTTTAGCACTAATGTTTTGCTCACTACTTAGCAGTGAATGTACTATTGGCCTGTGCATGCAAGAGATGCTGTTGATTTTGCAGTAATACA
Source organism: Ictalurus furcatus (assembly GCF_023375685.1). NCBI lineage: Eukaryota > Metazoa > Chordata > Actinopteri > Siluriformes > Ictaluridae > Ictalurus > Ictalurus furcatus. The sequence goes on along the minus strand of NC_071265.1, from coordinate 24,012,944 downwards.
GTTTTAAGGTTCATTTTAAGAAAATCATTGATTGAACATCATACATTACAAACATATCAGATGCTACAAAAAAAAAAAAAATCTGGTTGTACTACATCTAATTTGTAATCTGTGCTTTGGCTGTCTGCTATGAAAAGGCAGACAAGTGTGTTTATGTCTATCATTCTATATCAGCACAGCAGTGTAGACTATAACGTATAATAAAGTGGAATCATTTTGTTCAATATTTACAAAAACCTGTATTTTGTAGCATTCTTTACCTTTTCAGTAGGCAGTTGAAGATCTTCAGCTGTCCAGGTTTGGTAAGCCTGTGCCCACAGTAGCCTCAGATTTCTGTTGTTTCCGGAGAGGTAAGGAAACCCGATGTGGTTTTCTGCTCTTGTAGCCAATCCAGCTCAATGTGTTGCGCATTCTGAGATGGTTTTCTGCTCACCAAGGGTGTAAAGAGTGGTTATGTGAATTACCATAGCCTTCTTGTCAGCTTGAGCCAGCTTAGCCATTCTCCTCTGACCTCTGTTATTAACAAGGCATTGTTAAAGGCATTGTAACCCACATAACTGCGTCCCACTGGATGTTCTTTTTTTTGTGCAAAATTCTAAAATCTTTAGAGACATCCATAAAAATATCAGGGGATCAGCAGTTTCTGAAATACTCAAACTAGCACCAACCACCATGGCACAGTCAAAGTCACTGAGATCACATTTTGATGTTTGAACATTAACTGAAGCACTTCACCTGTATCTGCACAGTTTTATGCATTGCACTGCTGCAATAGGATTGCCTGATTAGATAATTGCATAAATGAGCAGGTGTGCAGGTGTTCCTAATAAAGTGAATGTATATAGGATTTTCTAATATTTAGGTGATAATAAAATGGGTTTCATTCAGATTAAATTATAGTTTTGTTTTGCATTTTATGCTTAAAAATTAATTTCGACACAAAGCAAACATACAGAATAAAAGGAAGGAGGGTATTTTCTTTCCTTAATCAATAAATCAAAGTCAAAACTGTATATTTTAGAAAAAAAACCTTTAATATGTCACTGTTCTGGTGTACCAGAAAGAGACTGCAACCCGTAATCCTGTGGTCACCTTTTTGTCACTTTAAAACAGGTTAAACCAGTAACCTGCTATATTTAAATATAATTTCCCAATATAAATCAGATAACTTGTATTCCGAGTGCACTGCTGTGGTATGAATTTCATGACATTCATGAGGAATATTATTTTAGATGTAGATATTGGACTTTTTTTTTTTTTTACAGAACAATTAACCATAAAGTATGTATCTGTTTCTAAATGTTTTTGTTTGTTGCTGTTTTGTATGTGAGTACTGAATAGTAGTAAAACTGTATAGTGATGCTATGCATTCACTATGGCTCATTTTCATCAAGAGAGCAGCCTAGACATTTTTATCTGTACATAATTGTATCTAGATTTATTTTAATTCAGTGAAGGATGAGTGAAGAACAGGAGAGGATTGGTTAAATGTATTCTTCTTCTCTCTTTATTTATGTAACATACTGTACAGATGGCCACTGTAAGCATCTGGTAGGTGAATTTATCTTCCAACATTTACACAAATGCAGAATTGAGACTCCCTTAAGCGCCATGAAAACCAGTACAACGTGAAGAACTGTTTACAAAGATAATAATAAGGGAAAATACAATGCAACCACTAACTGCCAAGGTCTGAGGAAAGAAGACAGGAAGGGGAACAAGGGGCCATGACATGACAATACCACGAATAAGCATTTTCTGGTGGTGACAGAAAAGTCAAAGCAACAGTATATGAACATAGAGCTCATCATCAATTTAGAGTCAGTAGAGTAGCATGCCTTATACTATAATCTTGTATGTTGCAAGCTCATAAATTAGTGTTGTGCATTCTGTACTGTGTAGATTTGAGAAATATGGAACTTTGCTGCTTGTATTTCCATTTATATACAGTGGATAGAAAATGAATACACACCCTTTAACTATTGTCATGATTAGTTGGTCTATATGCTGGAATTAAAATAGAATAAAGCTATTAGCTAGCTAATGTACACACCACACAACTACAATATCTTGGTTTGAGTGTACAACCCCTTGACTATAACATCCCTTAAACAATCTCAGGGGCGGCTGTGGTTCAGGTGGTAGAGCGGGTTGTCCACTAATCGTAGGGTTGGCGGTTCGATTCCCGGCCCACTTGACTCCACATACCGAAGTGTCCTTGGGCAAGACAGTGAACCCCAAGTTGCTCCCGATGGCAAGTTAGCGCCTTGCGTGGCAGCTCTGCTACCATTGGTGTGTGTGTGAATGGGTGAATGAGACACAGTGTAAAGCGCTTTGGATAAAAGCGATATATAAGTGTGCCATTTACCATTTATCTCAGGTATAACCAATTGCCTTCAAGGTCACATAATCACTTCATTGTTCAAAACCTGTATGGAATCACAGCAATTTGATAGTTAACAGTCTTGATAGTTTGAATGAAAACACCTGTTTACTATGGCCCTTCAGTTTTCACGTGCAGAACCACACAAGGCAACAGCATGGGCTCTAAAGACCTCCCAAAACAACTCTGCGATAAAAGAAATTGTGGAAAGGTACACATCATATGAGGGATATAAAAAGATTCCCCAGGCTTTGAACATATCCAGGAGCACTATTAAGTCAATGATTAAGGAGTGAAAAGTGCATGGGAAATGGGAAAGTAGACACTTGGTCAGAGAGGTCACCAGGGACCAAATGGCAACTTTGAAAGGCCTACAGTAATTTATAGCTAACAGAGGAGAACATGTGTATCACACAACTATATCAAAGATATTGCACAGATCTGGCCAAATTTGAAGACAACTAAAGGATCCTGCATCAAACTGGCAGAAGGTTTTGTGGTCAGATAAAACCAAAGTAAGACTTTTATTGTTTTGGTGATGAATGCCAAAATGGCCGATAAGCCAAAACATACCCAGTCCAACTGTGAAGTATGGTGGTGGTAGTACAGTATAATGTTGTAGGGATGTTTCTCATCTGCAAGGACTAGGGAACTTGTCAAGATTGAAGGGAGGATGGATGGAGCCAAATAAAGGGAGATCCTGGGGAAGAACCTAATGAAATCAAGAAAATCTAGGGAAAATGGCAAATTATTATTACAACAGGACAATGACCCCAAACATAAGGACAAAGCTACCATGGACTGGCTTGTTAGGAACAAGGTAGATGTTCTGGAGTGGCCAAGTCAAAGCCCTAACCTAAATACAAAACATATTGTATGACTTGAAGGTTGCTGTCCAGCAAAAACCAAATAACCTCTCTGAGCTTGAACAGTTCTGCAGAGTGGGGGAAAATCTTCAAAAACAGGTCCACCAACCTTGTGGAGAGCTACCCACAATGACTGGTAGCTGTAGTTACTGCCAAATGTGCCTCTATCAAATACTAATTCGGGGGTGTATTCTTAAGAAATGAAGATGTTTCAGTTCTGTCAATTAAATGATTAAATGCTGTCTCCATGTCTCTAAATCCATTAAGTTTTTTAAAGGGTGTGTATTCGTTTTCTATCTACTGTAATAATAAATATGTTCCACTAAGCAGGGGTAATGGCAGCTATGTGCAGAGTCTATATATATATATATATATATATATATATATATATATATATATATATATATATATATAAAATGATTATAACACATATAATTAAATACACTGTAAAATCACAAATCATATTGACGCTAGTTTATTCTAGTTAATCAGCGTATAAATAACACAACGTGGAAGTGAATCAGCACGTGTATGCAACCTCACCTTTTAATACTAGTGGAATAAACACAGCACACACCAACATAGACATGTAAATGGGTTTAAAAATAAGAAGATTATTTTTTTTTGCATCAGCTGTTTTTTGTACATAAAATGAATAATATTTATATTATGTGATTTTATTCTTGCTTCATTATTGTCTAATAAAGGTGTTTACAGGAAAAAGATACATAGAGAGAATATCTGAAGTACACAATTGTTCAGAATGAAGATTAGAATTGTAAAAACAAAAGCTTGGGGACAAGACATGAAAAGTCACAAGAGAAGTACAAATCACGTTATATATTTAAGAATTGGTTGATTGGTTAGTTGGCTGGCTGTTTGACTGATTGATTGATTGATTGATCAATTGGTTGTTTGGTTTAGATGATCAATGGGTACAGATCTGAAACAAGGAGGAAACATGAATGTGAGTGTATGGGTGTTTGAGTGCTTGGCCTACCAAGTACAATGTGACAAAGTAAATAGGCAACACAATGCGTCTCCACAGTGATCTATTCTGGGGAAAAGAACAACGGCAGTGAGTCTAACAGGTTGAATGAATCCCACTGACCCATTATAGAGCAGAACTATTAGGCTCCATGAGCCTAGCTTTTTTTTTCTTAGACCCCAGTGATGATTATGGATGGCATTGAATATACTGACTTCATATGCTGTATTTCTGCATTAACTGATATACAGTGCCCTCCACTAATATTGGCACCCTTAGTAAATATGAGCAAAGACGGCTGTGAAAAATTGTCTTTATTTTTTAACCTTTTGATCTTTTGTTAAAAAAAAAAAATCACAAAAATACTCTGCTCTCATAGATATCAAACAATTGCAAACACAACACAGGGTTATCCAAAAAAAATATCTTTGTTAAATATAGGTGTGCAACAATTATTGGCACCCTTTTAGTCAATACTTTGTGCTACCACCCTTTGCCAAGATAACAGCTGAGTCTTCTCCTATAATGCCTGATGAGGTTGGAGAATACATGGCAAGGGTTCTGAGACCATTCATCCATACAGAATCTCTCAAGATCCTTCAAATTTCAAGGTCCACACTGGTGGACTCTCCTCTTCAGTTCACCCCGCAGGTATTTCTAGGGTTAGGTGAGGTACTTTTCCATATGGCTACCTTTCTGTGTGCGCCAAAACCACCTCTGGCATTTATTGTAAAAAGCTCTATTTTGGTTTCATCTGACCATGGAACCCGATCCCATTTGAAGTTCCAGTAGTGTCTGGCAAACTGAAGATGCTTGAGTTTATTTTTGGATGAGAGTAGAGGCTTTTTTCTTGAAACCCTTCCAAATAACTTCCAAGGGTTCCAAATTCCCAACTCCCCACGACGCAACTTCTGCAATCCTCCAGATGTGATCCTTCGAGATTTTTTCCCATTCGAACCGTCCTCTTCACAGTGCATTGAGACGATATAGACACATGTCCAATTCCAGGTTGATTCATAACATTTGCAGTTGACTGGAACATCTTAATAATTGCCCTGATGGAGGAAATGGGCATTTTCAATGCTTGTGCTATTTTCTTATAGCCACTTCCCATTTTGTGAAGCTCAACAACCTTTTCCTGAACATCACAGCTATATTCCTTGGTCTTATCCATTGTTATGAGTGACTAAGGGAATTTGGCCTATGTTTTACCTCATATTTATACCCCTGTCAAACAGGAAGTCATGGTTGAACAATTTCTTGTTCCTTGTCACCCAGGTGTACTAAAAAAATAATAATATATCAACGGGAATATACTTTTTGATGAATATACTTCTATGAATTCATATATTTTTTTCATATGAATTCATACTGGTGACAGTAATTGTTGCACACATATATTTAACAAAGCTTTATTTTTGGTTAAACCTCTGTTGTGCTTGCAATTGTTTCATATCCACGAAAACAGAGGTTTTTTGTGAATTTAACCACAACATTGAAGGTTAAACATTAAGGACAATTTTTCACAGCCTACTTTGCTCATATTTACCAAGGGTGCCAATATTTCTTCAGTCATACAAATATTTTTCTATAACATTTAACCTTTGTCAAAAAAATTATGTTTGGAAACCTAAAATGCTTTCTCTCACCCAATAATGCAGTAGTCCTAAACATCTAAGACAAAATTTGCATTTAAACAAATTAGGGTACCTAAGACTTTTGCACAGGAATGAGTCGCAGCATCAGAGAAGTGCAAACTACAGCCCTGCTCAGTTGCCATGGTAACTTACAATTATGAAACAGGTCAGCTTTACACAGAAACCCGAGACCAGGCAAACACACTGTTCAAACACATACACACTTGCATGCAGGTTTGCATGCACGCATAGACAAGCACACAGACAAGCAAATTCGGAATGGGATCATCCAAAGATTGTGCTCTATGGCCCAGTGACCATCCTAAAGCACAATTAGATCAACTAAAGGAAGCAGGACACCATCACCACACAGAATTAAGCTCAGTCTCTAATGCAAACACACATTATGAAACCTTCCTTCGATCAAACCTCATTCTAAAGCACATAAGCTGCAGTTTCAGGTGTGACACACAATGCTTAAGCTTTCTCTAGCAGCTGGTGTATAGCACATGAGCTTTCCTGACTTAGCACACTCATGATGTACATCGTGTTCATTTGGCATTCGTTGCTGTGAAGCAGAGGCGCATGAGATGTTTGTGCAAAGATTTATCCAGTGCTCTACAGACCTGTGCATGCACATTATGAACCCTGTTATTAGGCTAGTAACTGCCAGAGGCTTTTGCACTGGCAGGTGAATTATTGCCTACCATTTTGTCTCATTTCCTTTTTTTGTTGAATTGCTCATACGAAACTCAAAGCTCATGATTTCAAAACCATCCATCCATCCATCCTCAACCGCTTATCCGTTATCGGGTCGCAGGGGCAGCAGCTCCAGCAGGGGACGCCAAACTTCCCTTTCCCAAGCCACATTAACCAGCTGTGACTGGGGGATCCCGAGGCGTTCCCAGGCCAGTGTGGAGATATAATCTCATCACCTGGTCCTGGGTCTTCCACGAGGTCTCCTCCCAGCTGGACATGCCTGGAACACCTCCCTAGGGAGGCGCCCAGGGGGCATCCTTACCAGATGCCCGAACCACCTCAACTGTTAGTTGGACTGTTAGTGTTAGTCGGATTCAGGAGTTCCTCAAAGTGTTTCTTCCACCGTGCAATTACTTCCTCAGTTGAGGTCAACAGCGTCCCATCCTTACTGTACACAGCTTGGATGGTTCCCCATTTCCCCCTCCTGAGGTGGCGGATGGTTTTCCAGAAACACCTTGGAGCCGACTGAAAGTCCTTCTCCATGTCCTCTCCGAACTTCTCCCACACCTGCTGCTTTGCCTCTTTCCCGGCAGAGGCTGCAGCCCTCCGGGCTTGTCAGTACCTTGCAACTGCCTCCGGAGTCCTCCGGGATAACACATCCTGGAAGGCCTCCTTCTTCAGTCGGACGGCTTCCCTGACCACCGGTGTCCACCACGATGTTCGAGGATTACCGCCCCTTGAGGCACCTAAGACCTTGAGACCACAGCTCTCTGCCGCAGCTTCAGCAATGGAGGCTTTGAACATTGCCCACTCAGGTTCAATGCCCCCAACCTCCACAGGTGTGCCAGAAAAACTCCGCCGGAGGTGTGAGTTGAAGATCTCGCGGACAGGGGCCTCCTCCAGACGTTCCCAGTTCACCCACACTACCCGTTTGGGCTTTCCAGGTCTGTCCAGAGTCTTCCCCCACCCCTTGACCCAACTCACCACCAGATGGTGATCAGTTGACAGCTCTGCCCCTCTATTCACCCGAGTGTCCAGAACATGCGGCCTCAGATCAGATGATACGATTACAAAATCGATCATCGACCTTTGGCCTAGGGTGCTCTGGTACCACTTACACTTATGAGCCTTCTTATGTTCGAACATGGTATTTGTTATAGACAGTCCATGACTAGCACAGAAGTCCAACAACAGACACCCGCTCGGGTTTAGATCAGGGAGGCCGTTCCTCCCAATCACGCCTCTCCAGGTATCTCCATCATTGCCCACGTGTGCGTTGAAGTCTCCCAGCAGAACTATGTAGTCCCCTACTGGTGCCCCATACAGGACTCCGTGCAGGGTCTCCAAGAAGGCCGAGTACTCTGAACTGGGGTTCGGTGCATATGCTCAAACAACAGTCAGAGTTTCCCCCCCCCACAAACCGTAGGCGTAAAGAGGCGACCCTCTCGTCCACCAGTGTAAATGCCAACGTAACGGCACTCCACCGGGGACTTGTGAGTATCCCCACACCAGCCCGGCGCCTCACACCCTGGTCAACTCCAGAGTAGAATAGAGTCCATCCCCTATCCAGGAGTACGGTTCCAGAACTGAGACTGTGTGTTGAGGTAAGCCCCACCAGATCTAACTGGTAGCGCTCCACCTCCCGAACAAGTTCCAGTTCCTTCCCCCACAGAGAGGTGACGTTCCACGTCCCCAGAGCCAGCCTGTCGCCTGAGTCTGGTCCGTCAAGGCCCCTTACCTTCACTGCCACCCGTGCAGCAGCGCACCCGACCCCCATGGTTCACCCCATGAGTGGTGGGCCCATAGGATGGAGAGGGGGGTGCCACGTTGCTTTTTCGGGCTTTGCCTGGCTGGGCTCCGTGGCAAACCCAGCCACCAGGCGCTCGCAGTCGGGCCCTTCCTCTGGGCCCGGCTCCAGACGCTGGCCCGGGGCTTCCTCCGGACAGGGTAACTCCTCCTCTCTTTGTTTTCTTTATGAGGGTGTCTTTGAACCCTTCTTAGTCTGGCCCCTCCCCTGAGACCACTTTGCCTTGAGAGACCCTACCAGGAGCACAAGGCTCCAGACAACACAGCCCTCAGGTTCATAGGGACACACAAACCTCCCCACCACGATAAGGTGACGGTTCCCGGAGAGGTGATTTCAAAGAGGTGATTTCAAAACATCTTTTTTTTTTAATGTTTGAATGTTTTCTCTGTTGACCACTATTTTACCGGAATTAGCGGTAGAAGATGGATGGATGGATGTTGTAAGCTCTTTTCCAATGTTTTCCAATGAGACGTTACGTGCCTCATTTTTAAACAGAAAGCCTCATGTAGCTTAATCTGTGCCAATCAGAAAACAGACACAAGCTTCTACAGCTTTTTAATCAGTGACTGCTATTGCTTTGATTTGACATGACAGGATCCATTCCGTAATGAAGCAAAACGTGTTTGCATAGTTTCCAGGCTGATCAACTGCAGAATTCATTAATCCCTCATTACAGTTCTGGCAGCAGTTGCAGTGGCCTTTCACACTTGCAGAGTGTGAGAGTCAGAGTGCTTGGCTGCAGTTACAGACGTAATTTACCACTTTTTGAAAATGTTGTCAGTTGAAATAGCTAATATAATACTTAGTAGTAGAAACTGAATGAAACTTTTTCTAAAATATCTATGTAGCCCAATGTTGAATCTATAGTTTTACCCTTAGGGGGGCTCAGCCCCAGTGAGAATGCATGATGTGCAAACAATGATGAGCTAGACCTCTGCAGCTGAATGCAAATGGCAGGTAGTTCTGTGTGTACACATTTGTGTGTGTATGCACAGTATATGACATCTCTTTCCATCAGGAAATATGCAGTTTTGGCTGGTATGTTAGGTCAGAAATGTGAGAGTGGTTTAAATGGATTAATATCAACTAATCAATTGGTATTTATGAGCTGTAAGCCATAATCATCAAGATTAAAAATAATTTTTAAAAAGGATTGAAATATTTCACTTTGTGTAATGAAACTAGAATATAGAACGAAAGTTCCACTTTTTGAATTAAATTACAAAAAAAACCCCGAACTTTTCCACAATATTCAAATTTTTTGAGATGCACCTGTATACCAGGCCTGATTACTGCAAACCCTGTTCAATCAACTCAACACTTAAATAGAACTTTTTCAACAGCATGAAGTTAAAAGGTTTTACCCAATAAAACACTATGCCAAAGTTGAAAGAAATTCCAGAAATTATGAGCATGGAAGGTCTGGGAAGGGTTACAAAGCTATTTCAAAGGCTCTGGGACTCCAAAGGAGCACAGTGAGCACTGATATCTCCAAATGGAAAAACTCATCACAGTAGTGAACCTTCCCAGAAGTGGACGACCTTCCAAAATTCCTCCAAGAGTACAGCAACTACTCATCCAGAAAGTCATAAAAGAGCCAAGGACATCAAAGGAACTACAGCCCTCTTTTGCATCAATAAAGGTCACTGTTCATGACTCCACTATCAGAAAAACACTGGGCAAAAATGGCATCCATGGAAGAGACAGGCGAAAACCACTGCTAACTCAGAAGAACGTTAAGATTCATCTGAATTTTGCCAAAACACTCCTTGATGATCCTCAAACCTTTTGGGAGAATGTTCTGTGGACTGATAAGTCGAAAGTAGAACTGTTTGGAAGACAGGAATCCCGTTACATCTGGCATAAACCAAACTCTAATTCCACAAAAAGAACGTTATACCTATGGTCAAGCATGGTGGTGGAAGTGTGATGGTGTGGGGATTTGGGCATTGCTGCTTCAGGGCCTGGAAAACTTGCAATAATTGAGGGAAACATAAATTCTGCTCTCTACCAATACAACTGGATTATGCAGCAAGACAATGATCCAAAGCATAGGAGCTAGTCCTAGAAGTAAGTGAAAGACTGATATCCAGTTATTGGAAGCATTTGGTTGTAGTTATTGCTGCTAAAGTTGGCACAACCAGATTTTACGTTTAAGGGGCAATTAGTTTTTCACAATGACAATAGGTGTTGGATAACTTTTTTGCTTCAGTAAAATAAACAAACAAAAAAATCTATAATGTTTACTCAGGTTGCCTTTGTTTTATGTTGCATAAATTTTTTTGGAAGATTTATCAGTAGGCTGTCTTTAGCCGTGTGTGTGTGCACGCACGTGTGTATGTGTACATGCACACACACACACACACACACACACACACACACACACAGCCTACTGTTTGCTTACATCCTCATTATTCCAAACTACAGTGTCACAGCCAATTCTAAAATGACCTTGACCCTCATAAACATTAGTGTTGCTGCTATAAGCAATGTAGCCATGTGAATTATATTTCAAACCATATGATCAACACAGTAGCACCATGTCAGCAATACAAACAAAAGGTTATAAACAGTTCCTTCCCATGCCATGTACAACTTTGTATAGTCTTACAAGGCTTGTAAAAATTATTTACATTATAATGAAAGTAACCAAATAACACATTTAACAAAAAACAGTTTTATTTCTCCTCCAACATACTGTTGACATAACAGGTATTTGAACATGTCAAATACTAATATTATAACCATTATAATCGTAATAACATGGAATGTAGTTTTCATGTCACCACTTGTTTTTGTATTTTTTTTTTTAGTTTATATAAGAAATACAGTATGTCAAATAAATAAAAGCTCTATTATAGTCTCTGTGTGCCTCTACTGCTTACTCGAATATATTTCTCTCTTTACAGTGGAAAAAGTTGTAAGAGTGGTCATTTCTTATTGAAAAGCAAAGCAACCTTTCTCCACCTTCCGTTTACTCTCATACGAGCAAATAACCGAGTGCAATCTGAAGCGCTACATCATTCTTCTGGAATGGACAGGACTAGATTCACAGATTCTAGATTATTTACACTTTGTCATTTCTTTGCCAGTAAATGCTTTTTAGAAAATGTAGGGATGTAAAACTTGAGGGGGAGGGCGAGAGGGCGAGAGGGCGATGTGAGGAAGGCTACCAGTCAAGTAAACAAACCACTGTCATGTCGCCAGTATTCTCCCCTTTTAACCCTTTTTAATCCTCTATAAAACAGGAAAAAGGAAAACCAACATAAGACAGAAAAGAACCTTGCAACTTGCTTAACGCCCCTTTATGGGCACTGAACGGATCGAAAGAAAGAAATCAAGAAAGAAAGAAAGAAAAGCTTTTTTAAAAAAAAAAAAAAAAGAGACAATGGTATTTGACAGAGAGACTGACACAGTCAAACTCCCATTGTTTTAATCTCACAATCTGCAGTTAGGTTGTATATTTTTGTGTTTAAATATTGCAAGCAAAAGCCCAAGTTCAATCGGCACTGTGCTCCTCTAACTGTGAGATAATGGTTATGAGGTTCTGTAGGCCAAAGATGTATCCTGTGTCCTGGCCTTCGTGCACTACACTGTCCTCCCCAAAGTGCCGGCATGTGGTGTGGGCAAAATCAATCATTCGCACATCCACCGCAGGCCTGGAGTTCCCAGTGCTGCTGTTCGCACCACTGCTAGCACCACTACTGCTGCTCCCACACGCTCCTCCAGTGCTGTGAGGAAACCCAAAAGCGCCTTGCTCCTCCTCCTCCTCTTCTTCTTCTTCTTCCTCCTCCTCTTCTTCTTCTCCCTCTTCATCGGAAAGGCGGTCCTCAGTAGAGCGGCGCGAGCACGGCGGGTCTCCATCATAAATAATGAGGAGTGAGCTGGAGTAGAAGCGGTAACTCTCGCATGCCTCCAGGGCGGCCTGCATTTCTCGGAGACGTCGCAGCACGGGGGAGAGGAGCTCACGCCGCAACCTCCGGCCGTCATGGAAGAACTGGAATAGAGCCTCCTTAAAACCAGCTAATGTCAGCTTGCGCCCGTGGTACTTGTTCATGAACATGAGCTGACCCGAGTCGGACTGGTAGACCTGCAGAAAACGAGAGCTGCATTACTACAACACAGAAGTTGTCATTTATGCAGGCTCAGGTTATGTTTTCTTAAAACCACCCCACACCATGTAGCCATCAGCAGCTCTGATTACATACATACAGTGGGGTCCAAAAGTCTGAGACCACACTGACATCTCGGGGGAAAAAATTCCCCCCATTTAAAACACAACAAAGTTTTACAATTTTGAAATATTTAAAACAAAAGAAATGCTTAATATCTTGAATAATTAATATTCAAAATTCTGCACCATTTCTAGGTCCCTATTTAAATGTAAGCAAATGTGTAATATTGACCATCACTTCAAGATCACTTTAATATAGAAGCATACGTACAATTTGTGCAGGCCAAATGTAATTCAACCACGAGGTCAGGTCAAGAGAGACAAAAGGAAGAAAGAAGACCTCGACCTCTCTCTCTCTCTCTCTCTCTCGCTACAGTACAGCAGACACTTAAACTGTAAGGAGTTGAGTGGAAACTCACCTGCATGCCACAGAGACGGACCCCGATGCTGGCCGATGTGCTTTGCTGGCACTTGCGGATCTGCATGGCTTTCTTTTCCTCGGACGCGTCGTCACCGTGCTGCCGTGTGCCCATCTTCAGATCTAAAACACACGGCATCGTGTGACGCCATGTCAGGTTCTCCAACAGGATAAACTCTAGGAAGGGGCTGGGTTAAGGAAAACTAACTCTACAAAAATGCTGTGGCTCTTATAACAAAGCATCTCCGACACAAGTCAGCTTATAACTGTACAGACAAACAGTTTTAAACCATTTAAAAAGGTGTTTACTCCATACAGAGGAATACAAAAATCATTTTTTACCACCTTTCAAAACCTTCGCAGCAATCTTAATATCCCTCCCACACAATGGGGCTTAACTGACAGCACAACACAGCACTGCCCAGCTGTCTTTAGCAGTTGGAGGATACTGTACTGGTTGCGGTGCTTGGCGTTCTCCTTCATCCTTTGCAGGTGTTGCTGGTGGCACTTGAGGCTCCAGGGGTTGTGCTTGAGCTGTGGTGCAGCAGCATTACTCCTCTCCAGGCTATAATAGAGCACCTCAGCCTGCTGGAACCACTCCAGCTCCTCCTCCCGCTTCAAACTGAACGTGGGGGAAGGGAAAAAATAAAATAAAAAAATAAGTGAGAGGCTCGCACATTTAGAAAACCCAACAGCGTATCTAGCTACCTAATAACTTCTAAAACGTTCACACCACAAAATGACAGCATCCCCAACATACAAAACCAACAAACATGTACAGGATTACGATTTATAGCCATGCTGTATTAAACCGACACCATGCCGACATTTTTATAGATATTGAAAGGCAAGACAAATATTGTCCAAAAACCTAGATTTGAAAAGCCCTTGCAATGACTTCTTCATTTGGTGGCTGCACACATCTTTACATTTTACTGTCATCTGATTACTAAAGTAGTATAAGAATTTTTCAGTATTGTGTTTATTCTGTTTAGTGCTTGCATTGTGGTTCAGACACGACAGCTTGATGTTAGGTTTGTGGTAAACTCCTAGTACAAAAGTTGGCTTCATCGCTATTGAAGCTGGATGAGTTTTTAATCAGAGAATGTTTGTTAATGTAATTTTATGACTGTCTGATTCAAACAGGATGAATATCTATGCAATTTATCCAAATGACCACAAATAAAACACTCAACAAGCACTTTATTAGGAACGCTATACTAATACTGGGTAGGGCCTCCCTTTGCTCTCAAAACAACCTCAATATTAGTTATAGCATGGATTCCACGAGATGTTGGAAACATTCCTTTGAGATTCTGGTCCATGTTGACATGATTGCATCACACAATTCCAGCACATCATGGCATAGTCAAAAAAATAAATACAATTACCAAAAAAAAACCCACCCATTAAAATAAGATTTTCTCCCCATTCTGGTGGTTGATGTGAACATTACCCAAAGCTGCTGGCCCGTATCTACATGATTTTATGCATCGCACTGCTGCCACACGATTGGCTGATTAGATAATTGCATGACTGAGTACGTGTACCTCATGGAGTGCTCAGGGAGTGTATATGCCAGTGTTATGAGACGTTCAAACAAAACAACAGTGCACCTAAATGAGTCTCTGACCAGCTTTACGGATTACATTAATGCGAGGTTGCATTAAATAGACTTCTATTATAGACGGATCCATGTGAACGTTGAAATACACAAAGGTCATTTCCACTGGAATTTTTACTTTTCATATTTGGAAACTGGCACTGGATTAAAATCATGGCTCTTTCTTTGTAATCTCTCAAATTATAGTACCTCCTCAGGTAAAACTAATCCAGCTCAAACAGGATTTTAGATAAAACAGCAAAGACAAACTGACTAGCTACACTTAACACTTGACAACAAGTAAACACGACAATGGCTTCGATTGTCCTTGAGACATATTACGCAGGGATTTCAGGCTAGTGTGAAAGTTTCAACGTAAATGTTTCTGAATAAAAAAATAAAGAAAGAAAGAAAGAAGGATGTGATGTACTTTACTCGTGTTTTCACGCAAAGGTCTCCTCACCTCTTGTCTTTGTCCTTGCGTGAGTGTCTGGCCCTTTCCTTGCTGTAGCCTTCGTTATCCAGCAACATTTTTTTGGACCACTTCATCTTATTCTTAGGTTCCAGGTCGGATGAGGGGTCCACATTCTCCAGATCACCCAGGTCGCTGTGCAGCGGGTAGGCGATGAGACACAGATTACCCTCCTCATCCTCCTCGAAGCTCACTGACACCACCCCTACAGAAAGAGGAAAAGAAAGATAGAGAAGTTAATTTCACAAACTAAACAAAAAAACAAAACAAAAAAAAACAACCAGAGTCAGACTTCCCAGCTCAAAAATAGGCAGACTGGGAAATCTTGAGCCATCTTACCCACTCCAGTCTTTTTTTTAACGTTCTTACAAGCTTTCCAGCATTTTACAAAAGTTACAGAGCCACCTGCACAGCCCTCAGTTAACCTGATAGAGATCAGACAAGTCCAAAACACAGAACGGGAAAGAGATGTGTGCAGAAAACAGAGGTACAGAGGGGAAGAAAGAAAAAGAAGAAGAAGAAAAAAAAAGACAGGAACAAAGAGAATCGGGTGTGGGGTAAGGAACAAAAGCCACAATATAGATGTTTCATCTGCCTGCGGAAATATACATTCTCTTCACCAAAAGCATTAACAAGAGATTGTTTATTTATACCAGCAAGAAAGGACACAAGGCGGAAAACTTGAAAACCAAACGATTTATTAAATCAAACTCAACCAAAAAGAGCAAGTACATAAGTGTTCACAGAAATCCCCTGCTAAAGAAACCCAAAAAAAAGCCATAAAGATAAAAAAAAAAAAGAAAAGAAATCGAAAAATCACATTCAAGAAACAAGCATGATGTGTTTTGGTAAAAAAATATAGATTTTTTTTGCACAGGGCATTTCTGCATCTTTTTGTACAAATAATAAATATTATACCCATTGTTCATATACAAGCAAAATGTACATAAACAACAACAACAAAAAAGTTTCAGTAAAAGAAAAGAAATGATGGCAGAGTGCAACCAGTTCATAATTATTACAACAAAAGGGTCAAGTTTTTTTTGTTTGTTTTTAAAGTCTCTTAGAGGAGGTGAGCTTAAAGCCAATTACATTTCCCAGCTCTGCCTGCTTCTCTAATCTTTGCATCCCCAATTCTACCAGTCCAGTACTTTAACTTAAGTCCTGTAAGCTACACTCGGTCTGGTTTAAATACGGTAGATAAAACACTGCGGGGGGGGGGATAAAAATAGAGAGAGCTCTTGAGAGACATACAAATTCAGAGAGCTAGAGAAGAAGCACAATACATTTTAAATGATGGCAAATTTGGGTACACGCTCCTCGGATCATAACAGCGGTAAGACACGGATATAATTAAAGACTGCTAAACATACAGCAGCAGATATCTTTCCAACTAAGCATGATAATGCTATACATTCAGATTATGTACAACAGCAGAAGAGAAAGGTAGGAAGTGAAAGCTGTAATGTAAGCGTTGTTACTGGGAACAGTCCGGTTTCAAGGCAGAGCATTACAGGATATGTGCGCAGTGTGTGCATGAATAAAGCCATGTCGCTGTGTGCTGGTCACATGAACATGTCATGCCATGCAATATATTTCCTTTAAAAAATAAAAAGAGGAGAATTAGATGCTGCTAATGGTTCGTTCAGTCTTAATGATCATCCAGAGAGGTCATGTTTCTCCTCTTCAGACTCCAGCTTATCTTTAGATGTTGTGAGGATCAAACCCAGACCTTTCTTGTCCAGAATCCAACACCAACAAGAAACCTGGATGAATGTCAATCTAAGTGCACTGCCTATGGTATAAAATAGTAACGTCTAGCACTGTAGGTCAAACAGGAAACCATTTGGCATTTAGACTACAGCGCAGTCACGTGGAAGAAGTCCCTTTAACTCAACCTGCACTGATGCGGTTACGGTACATCTTCAGGACGTAAACAAGTATCACTGCGCACACAGTCAGAATTAAAACAAACAAATACAAAAAAGTAAAATAAATAAATAAATAAATAAATAAATAAACACACACTGTTCCGTTACACGGAACGAGGTCGATGAACGCTTACTAATACACCGTAGTAAACAGTACGCCAGCTATTAATGTATTTATTATGTAGGCTAGTTAAGGACTATTTTTTATCGGCGCAGTGTTGAGACTACTCAGTACAGTAAACATACAGTTAATACACACTACACGGCTTTGGACGCAGAAGCGCAGGTAGGGAGAGAAACAGGCCACAGGCTAATCAGCTAGCTAGCTAACTAGCCCCAGCTGGCTGCTTACCTCGGTACTGCGGGGTGAACTTGCGCATGGCCGCAGGGAGGCTCTTGTAGAACTGGTGCTCCCGGGGGATGAGCGGCTTGCAGATAGTCTGTTCGCCGAAGCGCAGCACGCACGAGTGGCCGCCCACCTGGTGCACAAAGGGTTCAAGGAGAACCCCCTTCCCCAAAGCCATCGGCTGCTCTGGCTCCATCCCCTCGATGGCTGGGCTCATCCTCCGCGGGCATTAAGACTCCGCGGGACACAATCAGACCCGAGGACACGACAACCAAGGACGAAAGACAGACACACACAGACAGACACACAGATAGAGCGATAGATGGTGAGAGATAGAGGCTGTCTCTCTGTCGGACCTTCTGACGTCCTTTCGGCTCGCGCTGTCGTTTCTTCCTTGACTGAACAAAACAGGAAGGAAGACGCAACACAGAAACAGACCCAAATAACGACAAAACGGAGTGCTTTCTTAACCACTTTACTATTTACACACCACCTTGACAACCTTTAAAAAAAATTAAATAAAAAAAATTATATTAACTGTCCTATTTATTAACACATAATAACCGAAAGCTCTAAGCGTCGTCTGACCGCTCACGAAGCTTAGCACCGTCAGTATGACACCTCATAGCTCTGTGTTGGACAAATAAAAACGTAACTAGGCGAAGAGTGGCCCCGCCTCCCAAACAAACCGACCAATCAGAGTCCGACGAAGGTAGTTGGTGGAAACTAACTGAGAGAGCAGCAGGCAAACAAAGGGAGGTAGAAAGAGGAAGAGTGGGGGAGGAAAGGAAGAGGAAGAGAAAGCGGTATAGAAACTATGCGAGGGGAGCTACTCAGCTGTTTTTCTGGCTATTTAAATGGAAGGCAGCTGAAACACTGCAGATGAATAAAAAATAAAAATAAAGAGTAGCCAAGAGGGGATTAGAAACACATTCTCATTCTCTCTCTCTCTCTCTCTCTCTCTCTCTCTCTGTCTCGGTACTTACAGATACCGGACAGATGACAAAAGTGAAATACTCATGGCTCTGTTATGCTGGGGGACATTTTGCTGGCATGGTTTAGGTCCATTTGTTGTCCCCTTATAAGGAAGGGACACTGCAAATACAAAGTTATTCTATCCCCATCCACAGGGCAACTAGGGTCTGGTCAGTGAATGGTTTTGAGATCTCAACCCACCTGAAAACTTATGGGTAATTTTGGACTGATGTGTTAGAGAGTGCTCCCCATCACCATTGTCAAAATACAAATGGAAGGAATATATTTTGGAAGCACAGTATTCAGCCTCCAGTGCACTTCCAGACACTTGTAGAATCTATGCCAAGTTACAATGAAGCTCTTGTGGTGACTTGTGGTGGATCAGCACCTTACTAAATCGCTTTAAGTTGTTTTTGCTTTTAATCACCTGTCTGTAGATTTGCATGTAGCAATTTGTATGTGTACAACTTGTCTGCCACCCCCTGTCCTGTCTATTAATGGAAAGAGACCACCATATTTGGGTGGTGTACCATTCTAAGCACAGCAGTGGCAGTATTGGACAATAGCAGCATAGTCATGTGTGTTGTGCTGATATGGGTGTATCAACCAGAGCAGTATTGCTAGAAGGTGTAGATGAACAGATCGAGGTTATAGCCCATCTTTTTCTATGCACAATGCCTGTGTGTGTGTGTGTGTGTGAACCTTTTATACGTTCCTTAATGTCAGTGTCTGACCATGTCATGACCAGCAGTGAGAATAAGGTGTTCAAAAAAAAATAAATCTTAGCAATACTGACAGCACTCACACTACTCACACCAACAGCACGGACACTATGGTGTCACTACAATGTTAATGTTAATGCTGTGCTGGAAATAAACAACACCGTAATAACACCTAATTGGTCCTACGGCAGTTCGGCAGAGGAATTGGGTTTGGGGGCAACTGAGTGTTTGAGGTATGTATAGTTGAAGATAAAGAGAGAAGCAGGTGTAGAATGTAGTGTTAGTCTATAGATTTCTTAGCTGTAATAGAAATATGTCGCAAATACTACTGTTTCAAGGCGGCGTGGCAGTGCATTCAAAGCAGGCTATACAGTATATATAGAATAAAGACAATTTGTGGAGGAGATTGCTGGCTGTGTGTTGTGGCACCACAGTCAGGCAATTTACTTTAATCTCTCTAATCCCACATGCTGGAATTCACCAGTCGAGGAATGGGCTATGGGACACACAAGAGAGGTATTACTGTACACAGCAGGGAAGATCTAAGCCTAAAACATCCAAGTACGTCTGATATTACAGATACTTGGGTACAGACGTGTCAAATTAATAATGGTCTGAAAATGCTTGGTTTGGTTTTACCAATATTTCACAACCAACTAATAAACAAATGTATCAATGTCAATACAGCATAAGTTAAAGCAACATAATCTAATTCATATCAATGTGATTTTACATGGTTCTTTGAACACTGATTGATAACCTACACAGCCTCTCATACTCTCTCTGTACAGTCAAATATTTTCTTGTGGTCTCACTTGTGCCATATTGAGAGCTGGCTGGTCATAACACTGTATATAACTTTTTGCATTTTGCACAGGAGAAATGAGATAGTATCACAATGAAATGAAGCCAAATAGATCACATTTCTGGTGTAAAAACACCACTTAATTGTATTGTTCCTTCCAAAACTATTTATATCTGGATACAGATAACATGCTAACGGAACTTGTTAATGAAGACCTAATCATAAAATTGATAAAGTAGACCAAAAAAGAAACCAAACAAGGAGCAATTCTTAAAATTGCATAACCCAATGACTTTGCATGTAACTGTTGGGTGAGGTGTGGTATTTGGGTTTCGTGGTAATCGGTAATTAAAAAGATGTGCACTTCTGGGGAGGTAAAGCTAGACCAGGCATGGGTGTGACCAACATTGCAGCAGGTATTGTTGCTTACTGAAAAAAGGGGAGTGCACTGGCCTTGACCCACCCAATGACTTTGGATGTTTTTGTCAGGCCTTTAAAGCACAGTACAATGAGTTCAGTCAGGTGCCAGGGCAGCACTCAACCCCTCTTAATTTAATCCAGGCTTGAGTACATTGGGATCTAGCTATGTAGTGAGACGTACAGTCATACAGGACATCTCTGGCCCGGAAACCCAATAAGAGCCCTATATAAAGGCCAAGTCTAAAGTTAAGGAATGATATGATTTAGAGTGGGATACTGAGATATTGATACTGAAGTCCCAGAAGTGAAGGCTCCAATATATATTTCTATAATGACATAGAGTGAGTGTTGCACCTTTTTCTAACAGGCATTTTTTAATTTTGACTTTTCAATTTTTATTTTGTTATTTTATTTTAATTTTATTTTTGGTCTGTTATTTTTTTACTTAGTTTACATTGGTCTATTTTTTTTACACTGGAAATATATTCCTGACTGCAAAACAGTTGGACAACCAATGTTGTGTGCTATTCCAATGTTCTTCTTGTGTAAAGTGTACACATACAGGTGTATCTCAAAAAAATTATAATATCGTGGAAAAGTAAATTTTTGCCATAATTTAATTCAAAAAGTGGAACTTTCATATATTCTAGATTCATTACACATAAAGTGAAATATTTCAAGCATTTTTTGTTTTAATCTTGCTGATAACAGCTTACTGCTCAAGGAAATCAAAATCCAGTATCTCAAAATATCACAATAAAGAATTTATAATACAGAAATGTGGGCCTTCTGAAAAGTATGTTAATTTATGCATTCAATACTCGGTCGGGGCTCCTTTTGCATGAATTACTGCATGAATGGGGTGTGGCATAGAGGTAATCAGCCTGTGGCACTGCTGAGGTGTTTGGAAGCCCAGGTTACTTTGATAGCGGCCTTCAGCTCGTCTGTATTGTTGGGTCTGGTGTCTCTCATAGATTCTCTATGGGGTTCAGGTCAGGCGCGTTGGCTGGCCAATCAAGCACAGTAACACCATGGTCAGCAAACCAGTTACTAGTAGTTTTGGCAATGTGGGCAGGTGCCAAGTCCTGCTGGAAAAGGAAATCAGCATCTCCATAAAGCTTGTCAGCAGATGAAAGCATGAAGTGCTCTAAAATCTCCTGGTAGACGCTGCATCGACTCTCGACTTGAGAAAACACAGTGGACCAACACCAGCAGATGACATGGCACCCCAAATAATCACTGACTGTGGAAACTTCACACTGGACTTCAAGCAACTTGGATTCTGTGCCTATTCACTCTTCCGCCAGACTCTGGGACCTTGATTTCCAAATGAAACGCAAAATATTCTAGCCGTAATCATCAATATTAAAGCAAAAAAAGGCTTGAAATATTTTACTTTATGTGTAATGAATCTAGAATAATATGAAAGTTCCACTTTTTGAATTAAATTATGGAAAAAATGAACTTTTCCACGATATTCAAAATTTTTTTATATGCACCTTTATACTAAGGATAGCTCAGTGTTTTGTCCTGTTCATCTGCTGTGCGTTGCGTGACTTTGTGTATGGTATGCATGGTGTAATATGTGAGTGATATGTATTGAGTAGGTTTACGTGCAGAACATGTGTGACAGACTGAATTTGGAATTTTGGAATTTGAATTCCTGTCTAAGTTCATCATTAGTGGATGTGGTCGGGGGCAGAAGGTCAACAGACAGCCATCAGCACAACATGTAAAAACACAACAGGACATAATTAATGCCTTTCAGTAAAAAGGCATTAATAAAAAGTGTGTGTGTGTGTGTGTGTGTGTGTGTGAGAGAGAGAGAGAGAGAGAGAGAGAGAGAGAGAGAGAGAATATGAAAGTGCTGATTGATTTAAAGACTCCTGAGAGGAGCTAAGAAGGTCAGAGAGAGAAGAGAAGAAGAAAGAAGCACTCAGAGAAAATCATCTGCCACTCTCTACAGATGGACACAATAACATTAATACAGGAACATGTGGAAACCCAAAAATGTACAAATGGCCTTTTCTTGTAAGTTTGTGACAAACAAATGCACATTCAGGCATAAGATGTTCCACTACACACAGACATTTATAGCTACAGCCAATGAGGTCATACTCTAAATACAGGTTATATTGATACCTGTTAAATAAGCATACCAACCTATGACCAAATACCCCTAAAGCTCAGCCCCAGTTGGGCAGTGGAAAACAGTGGGACACACTTACCCTCATGATCAGACAGCTCAGAGCAAATCCCCATCAGATTACTGAGTAATACCTGAGCTAAGAATACCATCTACAGCCAGACATTCAGTCTAATAATACATCACCATACCTGCCATATCAGTCACAAACAAAAGCTCATACATAGATTTGTAGATACTAACCCACAGGGTTGCAATCTGGATATCAACACAGCTAAGCACAACACACTCCAGTGAGTTTCAAACTTTTATAATCAGTGAAAGTGTCCAAAATATTTACACACAGACACTCACAACCAAAATAAACCCATATATTTATTGTGCATATATATCCTTTTTAGAATTTGAGTTAAAAAAAAAAAAATATTTTCATATCCTGCTGTGTAACTGTGTAACACAAGTGCGATTTCATCAAGCTAAGCTATGCACTTGCAGTGACAATCAATGAGAAAGACGTTTGTATTTTAAAAATGGGTTGTTATAGTATAGTGCTGTTACGAACAGCTACAACATATTGAATCCTTTTGTAGTGTGTATCAGAGATTTCATACTATTTGGTCTTGCTTTGTTGGATTTTTTTTTGTCAGGTGGGTGCTGTTCCAGAATAAGCTGTTGGCAAAACCATGGCTCAATTAAAGGTGGCTACAAGGGGGCGTCACCCTCGGCATGTATTTGAAATCCAAACCAATATGTTCTGGTTGAGGAAAAGGTATTAAGGAGGAGGGTATGCATAAAGGCAGAATTTATATTTGTAATAAAGCAGCACACTGTAGGTAATCCTTAGGATATGGCACAGTGAACAGTACAGGGTGTCATTAAAATCTCCATGCATACACCCGGGACTATATTTGCCAGCACCATGTCGGTTGTGCCTTCATCGTGGATGTTTGTGGATGTCCACGTCTCGGGTGGTCCGCAGCACTTCCAGTCTTTTCGAATTTGTTAATAAATTTGGCAACAGTGTTGCGTGGGATGTGCTCACCATGTTTCCTGTTAAAGTCCGTAGCAACCTTGCGACAGCTTCCTGATCCAGCCATGAGGATTATACGTTCTTCTTTTATCAAAGGCATCCTTGAAAGCGATCTGAAAAATATACTGTATATATAATATAAACTAAGTATGAACAATTTTGGAAGACATTTTGCTAAAAAGTGTTAATTTTCCCTATGTATGGAGACTTGTGGGACACCCTGTGTGTATATACAGTATATAACATGTTCTGTTGAACTTTCTTTAAAACAAACCCAGTAAAAAGTGTCAAGTAGAAAATGTATCACTGTGCATCTG
This sequence comes from Ictalurus furcatus, assembly GCF_023375685.1. Classification (NCBI taxonomy): domain Eukaryota; kingdom Metazoa; phylum Chordata; class Actinopteri; order Siluriformes; family Ictaluridae; genus Ictalurus; species Ictalurus furcatus. Next base: position 23,989,205 of record NC_071265.1, on the reverse strand, counting down.
CAGTGTCGTTAAGTCTTGTTTCAGGCCAAAGCTACACACCTGCTGAAACTTTGTGTATGGAATGTTTGAATAAAAAAGAATATTTTTGGTGGATTTTAGGGAAAACAGATTAGAATTGTACAATATTTCCTATATTTAAACCCTTGTGTGTGCTATGATAATATAAAAATGACTGTCTTTCAGTATTATAGATTTAGTGTTGCATCTAAATGTTTGGCCTGTAGTGTATTTCAGCTCTGAGATCCTGGAAGGTAGGATATCTGAACCTCTGACCCTTTTGTCTTGCTATTCTTGTAAGGAACTTCCACTAATATAATTATTAATGCAGCTAATTAATGCTATGCGTACATCTAAATCTAACCCTAACTTTAACCTCAGTAAACAAAAGGAAATGTTTTGGCTGTTTCCAAAATAAAAGCTGCAGGGTTTTCTTTAATTAAAAAAAGAAGCAATTTCCTCATACAGACCAGCCCAGTGTTCCTACAAGGTCAAATCTGTCATAGTCTCTCTCTCTCTCTCTCTCTCTCTCTCTCTCTCTCTCTCTCTCTAAAAGCACTCCATCACCTGAAGTATGCAATACATGCACCAACACCCATATTATAAAAATACTCCATTATATTAGCCACACATGTCACGCAAGTGCCAACACAGGTGACCTACTTAGGTCACATAAAAGTACCAATTTTGGCAATGGGTTGAGTAAGGGATGGTCTCTCTCCATGATACAACGTACCCAACACTAAGCCAATAAGATATTGAAATACACACTAAATCACAGACACACATTAGGCTGGTAAATCAGGTCAGGGTTGGGTATGACTTATTGGTTATTGTATAATCAATTATTCAATTCAATTAAGTAATTTTTTTTGTATAGCGCTTTTTACAATGGTCATTGTCTCAAAGCACCTTTACAGAAATATATAAACACAGGATACAGATTTTAAATGTGTGAATTTACCCCAATTGAGCAAGCCGGTGGCGATGGTGGCAAGGAAAAACTCCCTAAGATGATATGAGGAAGAAACGTTGAGAGGAACCAGACTCAGAAGGGAACCTGTCCTCATCTGGGTAACAACAGATAGTGTAAAAGTAAAGGAAAGTTCATTATGGTTTTATATGAAGTCTTTGTTGAAAAAAAAAATGCAATAAGTGTCTTTACAGTATGTACAGTATCTCACAAAAGTGAGTACACCCCTAAGTGAAAATGTCCAAATTGGGCTCAAAGTGTCAATATTTTGTGTGACCACCATTATTTTCCACCACTGCCTTAACCCTCTTGGGCATGGAGTTCACCAGAGCTTCACAGGTTGCCACTGGAGTCCTCTTCCACTCCTCAATGATGACATCACGGAGCTGGTGGATGTTAGAGACCTTGTGCTCCTCCACCTTCCATTTGAGGATGCCCCACAGATGCTCAATAGGGTTTAGGTCTGGAGACATGCTTGGCCAGTCCTTTAGCAAGGCAGTGGTTGTCTTGGAGGCGTGTTTGGGGTTGTAATCATGCTAGAATACTGCCTTACGGCCTAGTTTCCGAAGGGAGGGGATCATGCTCTGCTTCAGTATGTCACAGTACATGTTAGTATTCATGGTTCCCTCAATGAACTGTAGCTCCCCAGTGCCGGCAGCACTTATGCAGCCCCAGACCATGACACTCCCACCACCATGCTTGACTGTAGGCAAGACACACTTGTCTTTGTACTCCTCACCTGGTTGCCGCCACACGCTTGACACCATCTGAACCAAATAAGTTTATCTTGGTCTCATCAGACCACAGGACATGGTTCCAGTAATCCATGTCCTTAGTCTGCTTGTCTTCAGCAAACTGTTTGCGGGCTTTCTTGTGCATCATCTTTAGAAGAGGCTTCCTTCTGGGACGACAGCCATGTAGACCAATTTGATGCAGTGTGCGGCGTATGGTCTGAGCACTGACAGGCTGACCCCCCACCCCTTCAACCTCTGCAGCAATGCTGGCAGCACTCATACGTCTGTTTCCCAAAGACAACCTCTGGATATGACGCTGAGCACGTGCACTCAACTTCTTTGGTTGACCATGGCGAGGCCTGTTCTGAGTGGAACCTGTCCTGTTAAACCGCTGTATGGGCTTGGCCACCATGCTGCAGCTCAGTGTCAGGGTCTTGGCAATCTTCTTATAGCCTAGGCCATCTTTATGTAGAGCAACAATTCTATGTTTCAGATCCTCAGAGAGTTCTTTGCCATGAGGTGCCACGTTGAACTTCCAGTGACCAGTATGAGGGAGTGTGAGAGTGATGATACCAAATTTAACACACCTGCTCCCCATTCACACCTGAGACCTTGTAACACTAACAAGTCACATGACACCGGGGAGAGAAAATGGCTAATTGGGCCCAATTTGGACATTTTCCCTTAGGGGTGTACTGACTTTTGTTGCCAGCGGTTTAGACATTAATGGCTGTGTGTTGAGTTATTTTGAGGGGACAGCAAATTTACACTGTTACACAAGCTGTACACTCACTACTTTACATTGTAGCAAAGTGTAATTTCTTCAGTGTTGTCACATGAAAAGATATAATCAAATATTTACAAAAACGTGAGGGGTGTACTCACTTTTGTGAGATACTGTATGTGCATTTATGTGTGTGTGTGTGTGTGTGTGTGTGTGTGTGAGAGAAAGAGAGAGCGAGAGAGAGAGATGTAGTTGTCACAGCTATCCTGGAAAACATCTGAGTTTTCTCTAAAATATCCTGACTGTTCCAGTCACATCATACCACATCCTGCTGAGTTGAGCAGACCATTCATCTCAAGAGCGCACGCTGTGTGTGTGTGTGTGTGTGTGTGTGTGTGTGTGTGTGAAAGAGGTCACACTCAGGTCTGGAGTTTCCATTATCCATTATATTGCTGAAAAACATGTTGGAAGTGTGTGTGTGTGTGTGTGTGTGTGTGTGTGAGAGAGAGAGAGAGAGAGAGACCTCACAGTACATCCAACAGGAAGCCTGGTGTGAATCTTCAGAAGGTAAATCTGGTTATCTCCTGACACATACTGACACACATGGGACACACACTTTCATCCTCTTAAGCTTCTCCAATAAGGTGTGTGTGTGTGTGTGTGTGTGTGTTGTGTCCGGCAATAGCCTGGTGTCCAATCCAGGGTGTATTTGTACTTCAAACTGTATTTTTTTTTACCATGACCCTGACCAGGACGAAGAGATTACTGAAACTGAATAAATTAATAAATGAACGAATGAAAACTAAACAAAGTATCTTATGGTTAAAAGTACAGTTTTGGTAGCAGATACTGTAGATAAAGCTAGCTGTTTAGAAACTTCAAACAAATACAGCCCCTCCCTTCTGTATTTTTTCCAATGCCATGCCCCCAGAACACGCACTCCCTAGGGCAGAAGTCTTCGGACTTCTGAACGTGAAGAACATACAAGCAGAATTCAAATCCAAATCAAACGTGCTAACCACTAAGCCACCATGCCCTAAATAAATAAATATATGAAGAAATAAACAACCAATACCTTTTATTGTAAAATGAATATCAGTGAATTGCATAAGAAAAAGTGTTTTCTTATTACAGATTACAAGTGTTCTGTAATAAAAATGCTGCTGTACATGAAATGTCATTTGAAATGTCAAATATTTGAAGTAACTAAAATGTAGTTGCAATTTTAGAGGAATTTGGCAGCACCAGGACATACAACTTGTACGTAGCCACACGAGTATAAAAAGCGCATATAGAAACGTACACACGCATCTATTCTTTTCATTTCATGAATCGGTAAAACAGGGCTGTAATTAATCTTTCACACACTGTTGTGCTCTCTCAAGCCTTTCACCCTTCCTGTTCAGAGCAGCATGTGAGCTCCATTTGCATGCTGCTAGCTAAAAACCAGAGCCACAGTCTGTCAGCCCACTCTGCTCTCCACGCCTTACTTCCAAGAACACACTGAACAGAACTCGTTCTGGGTAAGGGGCCAGTGGACAGCTCTGAGTACACTGCTTTCTGAGGCCTATTGTTTCACTATCGTGCAGCTACACACAGAAGGTTGTCTCAGGAAGGCTGTCTGAGGAATTCCGTGTCTGAAGAGTGCATTCATCTCGGCATAGTGAGTGGGAGCGTGTGTTTCTGTGAGAGTGGGCCTAAAAGAACCAGGAAAACAGTGCCTGGTACAGAGAAGGATCTTATCAATATATTTTCTTTCGTCACGTTTTAGTCACGTGAGTCTCACACAATTGCACACCCCTGCACACACGTCATTCTTCTAGCTTCAATCATTCCAGGCCTTTTTTTTTTTTTACTGGCAGAGTGTTGTTAACATAATGCTATAAATAAACAGAACAGGAATCAGATTTACTAAGGTGTGTCCTCAAATAGGAACTTTTATTAATAAGTCTGCCTGTAATGGACCTCCCATACCTGTGAACAGGCCGATGTGTAGCAAACACACAGTAACACAAATCTAAAACTCTTTTGACAAAGATATGCCTCGTGAGTGAATATGCTAAAGCAGGGGTATCCAATCTTATCCGGAAAGGGCCGGTGTGGGTGCAGGTTTTCATTCTAACCAAGCAGAAGCCACACTTGAGTCTATTGAAAGCCAAGATCAACTGATTAAACAGGTGGAATCAGGCGTGTCTCCTGCTTGGTTGGAATGAAAACCTGCACTCACACCGGCCCTTTGCGGATAAGATTGGACACCCCTGTGCTAAAGAGTAATGTATTAGCCACAATGGTGTTTAAGTGTATGAAATCTGTTCGACATACAGAGTCATACAGAGTCACTGCAACAAGCAGGCCAACAAATGAATCCGAGGTAACTGTCCAGTAATGCAGACATGGTTTATATTTCTTTCAATCATATTTACACCAGAACAATAGAAGAGAAATAAAGGTATAATGTAATGGCATAGTGGGTAGCATTGCCGCCTCACTGCTCCAGGGTCCCCGGTTTAATCCTAAACTCAGGTTACTCTTTGTGTCGAGTTTTGCACATTTCTTCCATGTCCACATGGGTTTCATCCAGGTTTTCCAGTTTCCTCCCAGCTCCAAAAACATGACAGTAGGTGGACTACTTTAACTCTAAATACCCCCATTGGTGAAAATGAGCATGTGAATGTGTGTGTGCCTGGCATCCCATCCAGATTATATTCCTTCCTCATGCCCAGTATTCCCAGAATAGGGAACTGTTCATTACTGAAGATGAATGAATGAATAAGTGAGTCAATTAATTAATTATGAATAACAACCAAAAAAATAATCAAGGTGGATGGTGGATGCAACACTTTTACCCTGGAGGATGCCACAAATGTACCTATGCAGTTTTTCGTTAGCTAACCACGTCCTACGATTCTTCTTTCACTACTTGTTGTAGTGAATATTGTTAATTTTTATCTTCATTTATGTCTGAAAATCTATAGTGTGCAGCACCAAACACCCAGCTGTATTACCAGTAAAAAAGTCTGCATTTCTACACTGTAATAGATGTACACATGATTTTCCCTGATCTAAACTCAACATTAAAACTTTTGCATATGTCCAGTGTGACTTGGTGTGTAAATCTGATTATCATAATCAAAATATCAATCAGCGTGTGAACATCTAAGCACACCAATCTATGTGTGAGTTTTTGGGTATGTGAGTGATGTACAGTATCTGTGTTGGGCATGTTGGTGTTTTACTATACCACCTCCCTTATTATAGATAATAGATTATGGAAGATAGTAATGGGGTTAAATAGGAATTGAAATTTCAAATTCATAATGAATGCAAATGTTAATCATAGCTACAAACCAAAGAATTAAACATAGGGCACTTTGGAAATGCTTAACTTCAATTTTTCGCCACAACACCCAGTCATCCAGTCAGACAGGCACATAGCAAGTGTGTCATTAATGGAACAAATAAATATGGGCCAAATTATACAGGCCATAATGACTTAGTGTATCACCCGGGGAGTACTTACTGAAGCTATGCCAGAGAGACGGAGACAGTGTTCAGAGAGAGGAATGTTGTGGCATGGCCTCATGTGCTGTGAGAAAGAGATAGCACTCTAAGGACTTAGGAGCAGACGAAGTGCAATGTGAGCCTGGCTTTAACAGAAATGTGATCATAATGAAATAGGCCAACTGAGTGCTTGCGGTACAGCAGGTCTGGAATTTGTCAACTTACCTGAGATATTTGATCTTGTTATGTACATGTGTGGCTACCAACCAACATATATACCTATACACATACATTCTGATGCTATCGCTATCATTCTTAAGTATGTGCTTTTGTGTATGCATACCTGCAGCTCTAAGTGTATTGGACCATGTCCTGTTCAGTATCAACATTGTCCACAGAGCTGAAAACAGTACAGTATGCTATCTAGCTCAGTGCGGGTTTTGTGTGTATTCTCTGCTATTTCACGTTTGATCTCACATGTAAAAAATAAATAACACTGAACTGACTTAACAGTCTCAATGTGATTTGAAAAAGACTTGACACTGGTCGGTGGTATGAACCTGAAAGACAGAACATACAGTATTTCACATGCTCTATTTCTTTTGGTGACTTTGTCAATGTTTTAACAAGCACATTAAAGAGCTGTATCAGGTGGTGCCAGGGCAGGACTTGAGTACATTGTGATCCAGCTACAGGGTAAGAAGGACTGAACATGAAGAATATCAGCCTGGTAACCCAATAAGCACAAAGGCCATGTCTGTGTCTAAGCTATGATGTGTATACCCATGGTGCTTTTTATAGGTCCATGAATGATTGTCAAAGGGTCTGGAATGTCTTGTGTTTCAAATGAACACAGTGACTTAGTGGTTATCACATTTTCCTCGCACCTCCGGGGTTAGGGGATCGATTCCCACCTCCACCCACTGTGTGCGGAGTTTGTAATGTGCTTTGGGGGTTTCCTCTGGGTACTCTGGTTTCCTCCCCCAGTCCAAATTAGGCCAATGTAGGCTGTAGGCATCTCTAAATTGTCCATAGTGTGTGAATGCGTTTGTGATTGTGCCCTGTGATGGGTTGGCACCCCATCCTGGATGTCCCCTGCCCCGTGCCCCGAGTCCCCTGGGATAGGCTCCCCATGACCCTGTGTAGGATAAATGGTACAGAAAATGTTTCCTCAGTGCAAGAATTGAAAACATGCTGTTCGAAGTTCAAAAACTGGTAAAAATTTACACAGAAATATCCAGGAAATAAAAATGCTTCTTTATCCTCTAGTCATATTTTGGTCTTGAATTGAGCTGCATAGCTACTGCGGTGTTATTTTGGCTAGCAAACTTGCATCATATGGCTAAGAATGCAGTCATAATCTGAAGCAATATTTTTTAGCACTGCTTCATATTAGCAATATATGTTTTAGGATTTCATCACAGTTAGATAATAGTGTCTCCAGGCTAGCAGTGCATTCCTGATAAAATATGCACACAGTGACAATGTGCCAAGATGAGGCTCAACTCTACTTGTAGATTTTTAGTGCTGTATGAGAACTGATTACTCTGATTAGTTTGTCCATCTTTCTTGACATAATAAACCGCCACCTATATCACCAGCTCTCGTGAATAATTTTAACAGACAAATGAGCAGAATATTTTGCACTATGTAGTGTGTTAGTGCATGTTGTCTGTTATCATGCATGATATAAATTTGTATAATTGTATCACCAGTTGTTAACATTTATGTCTTGGGATGTAATGTGGATGCTAGTAAAGTGTGTTGGTTGTGAAGTGTGTGTGGCAGAGATATCTTATGTTGAGCAAAAAACACACCATTTTGTTTACATCTCCAATGTAATCAGCCTAGGTAGAGAAGTGTGAGCATGATTTTCATGGTGATTTATTATGTTCTGTAACAAATTCTGGGGCTTTCCAGGAACAGGTACTGAATAGTGAGATCACATAACACTTTAATTGCACATGGGTTGACTTGATTCAACTATTTATACGACTTCTAATTAGCTGAAGCGGAACTAATTTAGGTTTGACAGCAACAGGAATGAATATTTATGCAATTAAGAATTTTATGTTTAGCATTTGTAAATAATTTTGCCAGCTATATTGATCCCTCACTTCAATATTATGGGCTATTTTCTGTAGATTCATGACATTTAATCCCAATTAAATCCATTTGAGTTCCACTTTGTAACACAGCAAAATGTGGAAAAGATAAAAAGGGCGTGAATACTTATGCCAGGCTCTGTAACAGTGTGCCAAAATGCTTGTTTTTATTATTAAAAATGTGAGTGGGTTGAAATGTCAAACAATCTTGTGCACAAATGAGCTCAACTCTAATATTTAACAATTCTTTGGGTGCGAGTCGAATAAAACTTAATAGGAATGAACAAAACAAAAAACCCACTTTGTTTGTTTGTGTGTGTATGTGTGGGTGTCTTATTTTAACCTGATGTGCAATTATGGTGGCCTACGTCACATGGCCCTCCTGTAACTTGTTAAAAGTAGAGATTTTTGTATATACGCAAGACACGGATGATGGCTTAACGCGGAAACGTGTTCGTCTTGTTTATAGTCTATTTCCATTAAAAAGTAATAGAACACATACTGTATTTAACATGTACAATATGTGTCATTAGAGGAGCCAAATGTGTCTATGTGTGTGTGTGTGTTAGTAAATAAGTGCACCAAAATATCTACAAAATACCTGTCTGCTTTTTCAGCATCCTTAAAACTGTGCCCAGACCTGTGTGCTTTTAGCTTCATAGTCTCTCTACAAACCTGTTGTTATTATATTTTTACAGCTCTTTTATCTACACACATATACATACACATATACACACACACAAAAAAAGCTCTCTTTCAGACTTGATTAGTATTTTCATACAAACTCTTACCTACCAAGCAATGTGATATTAACATCTCTCTCATGCACTCTCTTTTTCTCTCAGTTAAGATTGGAGGAGTGCCCGTGAGACTGAGGGATTCTGAAAGAGTGCCAAGGTGATATGAACTACAGCGGATTGGTTGAAAGAGGGTGATGAACATTCAGAGTGGTTGCTGATTGGCTGTGTGCGCCATGTTCTCATTGACCAAGACACACCTGAGATTCTGTGCTGCATCAGTTCCAGCTGCAGTGAGCACAATGGAAAAATACAGAGTCATGCTGCTTCCACACCTGGCTGGATATAAGGATACACACGAACAGACACACACACACACACACGCAATCATGTGTTTACATGTATTTACATTTATTTGTGTCTTACTATAGTTAAATAATCCTGTGCTCACCCCATCTTTAACTGTAACCTTAACTTCAATCATTTAAAAGAAATCATCTAGGTCCTTTATTTATTTATTTATTTATTTATTTATTTATTTATTTATTTATTTAAGTAAATAAACACTTTGTTTAGGAGCAATCATCCTCATGAGGACATGCAAAATGTATCCACAAGGTCAAAACTGTCACATTTTCACATATCTTTATATATATATATATATATATATATATATATATATATATATATATATATATATATATATATATACACATACACACACACAGGGTTGTGTATACCATTGTCCTGTTTTTATTCTCATTAGGATGACTGAGTGGAAATTATTTGTAACTACAATAGAGAAAGTGAGGAAAGTATGCAAGTATGTGCTTTTGACAGTGAATAATTAGCTATTCTAAAATAAGAGAAAAGCATAACCAGGAGATGTAATTGGACTGAGATTTCATTATCACACAACAGAAAGTGAAAACCCATGCAACAGAATAGGGGAAGCATAAAAATAAAAATCTTTTCACGTGTAGTACAGCTTTGATGTAAATTTTGCACCAGCTACCTTTACTCTTTTTGGTGCTTTTTTCATATGCAGGTCCTCCTGAGGTGAGCTTTATGATGACTTGGTCGCAATGGCCCAGTTAATCCCCATGAATGAACCTGACTCAGTCTGAGGCTATTAAAACATGCCATAATCCACCCCCTCTTGGGTTAATACTGGCTGCATCTAAAATGAATAACCTAGCAAATGTAGAGGAAAACTGGCAATAAGAAAAAGAGAGGAATATGAAAGAGATGAAGATGGAGAAGAAGTAGCATGTGGAGTTAAAAGAAGAGATGAAATGCATAAGGGAGAAAATGAAACAAGAAAGAGTTAAACATGCCTATGAAAACAGATGGCAGACAGGGGGAAAGAATAGGAATGTGATAGTAATTCCTGAAATTGGAGAAAGATTGCAGGAAGGAAGGCTTCTACAAAATATCTACAAAAAAATCCATAGCTTCTGTTAATCCAGCTACACATGATCCATGATCCACGATCCATGGTGGTCAATGTTCTGCATCCTGGGTTTTTCTTCTGTGGGGACTGGTCACACCCACAGGCAAGTTGGCTGCTAACATTCTGAACATAAGTGTAAAAGTTTTCAGTAAGACCTGCCATATAATTTATGTCTAGCCTGAAACATGCATTCTTAAAATCAATTTCTCAAGTTGCTATGACAACCATATCCAAGAGCTATCTCAGGGTAGGCAGGCTCAGATAGGAGGGAGGGATCAAGCAGTCCTAATCCAGAATAATATCAATATACTGTAAGTAGACACTTTAACAGAGCTAGTCTTGTAGGTGTTGAGCTGATATGACATGCTCATAAGGTTTGTTTTTCCCTTACATGTTCATCTGTAAAATTCCTTTCGGTATCCATATATTTACACTATATGGGCAAAAGTTTGCAGACACCTGACCATCACACTCATATGTGGTCCTTCCGCAAACTGTTGCCACAAAGTTAGTAGCACACAATTGTATAGCATGCCTTTGTTTGTTGTTGCATTACAACTTCCCTCCACTGGAACTAACAGACCCAAACCTGTTGCAGCATGACAGTGCCACTATGCACAAAGCGAGGTCCAGAAGAGTGGAAGTTATTATAACAGCAAAGGGGGACTAAATATGGAATGGGATGTTCAACAAGCTCATTTGAGTGTATTGGTCAGGTGTGATGCTATTGTTTATCTATTAGTGTAGCTTCAGGCAATACATTTTCACATTTTGCTGCCAGAAAATGTATTATGTATGTGTTGAACAACTGGCAATATTGTGTAGTGACACAGGCCTGTGCTACATTCATGAATGAATGAATGTGTCATCTGTTCAGAGTTTTGCATGTTCAACCTGTGTTCATGTGGGTTTCCTCCAGGTTCTCGGTTTTCTCCCACTCCCGAAAATATATTAGTAGGTGGATAGGCAACAATAATTATCCCATATGTGTGAATGAGTGTGTGCATGGTGTGTTCCTGCTCTGTTGTCAGTGTTCCTGGGATAGGCTCAAGACCCAACATAACCCTGAAAAAGAGAAAGTGATTACTGAAAATAAATGAACAGATAAATGCATTACAAGACCCAGTTGTGGTAACATCTAGTGCAGTGATCATCATCCCTGTTCCCAGAGACTTACCGTCCTATAGAGTTCAGATTCAGGAATTCAAGTCTGCTTGGCTGACACAGATCTACTGGAAAATTATTGGGACTGATTTTTGTGTGAAGGTAGTTTCACAGCAAAAGGGTTATTGATCACAGCTCTAGAGCTTGGCTGTATAACCTGAAGCTCATCTATCAATGTTATCTTAATAATTTTTGACTTGATAGTGACATGGGTTTTACATCCTCAGCATTATCCAACAATTTATGAATTTTCCTGTGCAACTGACTGTGCTTTGAATGATCACTCAGGTTAAAACGTATATAATTTCCTTGAGCATTGGAGTGGAATAAATGTTAATATTTGATTGAACTGCATTCATTGTTCTTGAATACTGAACTGCCATTAGCTTTCCATGAGATGTTGTCAATACTCACTGTTTAGGTGTACCAGCTATAGAGTTTTCTTCTATAGTTGTGCTGGCACCTTCATGAAAGAAAAGCTGAGTCACGTTGATATTTCTAGTTTAGTGTAGCACTGTGTGGGCTGGCTGCATGGAAGGATTTTAAAGCTTTATGTGCAAAGACAGAGTTAAACCAGTGCTCTAGACCCAACAGGCAACAAAATAAACTTTTGCTTGTACATAATTTATTTTCTCATCAGAACCAATGGTAGATTAGGAAAAAAAAGTTCCATCTAGGACCCTGAAGGGTTGTGTGGGTTGTGCCCCTGGGAGAACCTTTAAATGTTACAGCAGAGGGTCTCACTTTCACAAAAATGACAATACCTAATTTATTTGTACATATACAGTATACAGTACCCTCCACTAATATTGGTACCCTTGCTAAATATGAGCAAAGAAGACAGTGAAAATTTGTCTTCATTGTTTAACCTTTTGATCTTTTGTTAAAAGAAATTCACAAAAATACTCTCATGGATGTCCAACAATTGCAAACACAAACAGGTTTATAAAAAAAATCTTTGTTAAATATAGGTGTACAACAATTATTTGTACCTCTATGAATTCATATGAGAGAAAAATATATTTGAAGTATATTCCCATTGATATTTTAATTTTTTTTAGTACACCTGGGTGACTAGGAACAGGAAATTGTTCAACCATGACTTCCTGTTTCACAGGGGTATAAATATGAGGTAACACATAATCCAAATTCCCTTATTCTTTCATAACAATGGGTAAGATCAAGGAATATAGCTGTGATGTGCAGCAAATGGTTGTTGAGCTTCACAAAATTGGCCGTGGTTATAAGAAAATAGCACAAGCATTGAAAATGCCCATTTCCACGATCAGGGCAATAATTGAGAAGTTCTAGTCAACTGGAAATGTTATGAATCAACCTGGAATTGGACGTGTGTCTATGTTGTCTCAATGCATAGTGAAGAGGATGGTTCAAGTAGCCAAAAAATCTCCAAGGATCACAGCTGGAGAATTGCAGAAGTTAGTTGCGTCTTGGGGTCAGAAAGTCTCCAAAACTACAATCTGAAGTCACCTACTTCACCACAAGTTGTTTGGAATGGTTTCAAGAGAAAAGCCTCTACTCTCATCCAAAAACAAACTCAAGGGTCTTCAGTTTGCCAGACACTACTGGAACTTCAAAACGGATTAAATTCTATGGTCAGATGAAACCAAAATAGAGCTTTTTGGCAATAAACACCAGAGGTGGTTTTGACGCACACAGAGAGGTAGCCATATGAAAAAGTACCTCATGTCCACGGTTAAATATGGTGGTGGCTCTTTAATGTTTTGGGGCTGTTTTTCTGCCAAAGGACCTGGACATTTTGTTAGGATACATGGAATCATGGACGCTACCAAATATCAACAGATATTAAATGAAAACCTGACTGTCTCTGCCAGAAAGCTTAAAATGGGCCGTGGTTGGATCTTCCAGCAGGACAATGATCCAATACATACATCAAAATCAACACAAAAATGGTTTACTGACCACAAAATCAAGCCATGGCCATCCCAGTCCCCTGACTTGAACCCCACAGAAAATCTGTTTGGTGAACTGAAGAGGAGAGTCCACCAATATGGACTGTTTGGAGGAATGGTCTCAGATCCCTTGCCATGTATTCTCCAACCTCATCAGGCATTATAAGAGAAGACTCTGAGCTGTTATCTTGGCAATGGGAGGTAATACAAAGTATTGACTAAAAGGGTGCCAATAGTTGTGGCACACCTATATTTAACAAAGATAATTTTTTTGAAAAACCTGTGTTGTGTTTGCAATTGTCTGATATCAATGAGAGCAGAGTATTTTTGTGAATTTATTGAATAGATGATCAAAAGGTTAAACAATAAAGACAATTTTTCACAGCCTTCTTTGCTCATATTTACCAAGGGTGCCAATATTAGTGGAGGGCTCTGTATGTACAGTATATAATGTGTTTCATGAAGATTTCTGATTTCTGAGAGAGAGAGAGAGAGAGAGAGAGAGAGAGAGAGAGTCTGATATAGAACTCTAATAGAATTTCTATTCTCTTGAGTTGCACACAGAGTTGGGTGTAACACGTTACAAAGTTACTGTATTCTAATGACTTTTTCTGATAACACAGTAATGTAATGCAATACATTTTAAATTTATAGAATTTGATTACAGTTACTGATGTCAATAAAATTACGTTACTACATTACTTTTTTACATTACAAATTTATTGTTAAGAAAACAATATGAAGTAAAATGCATTTTTAAAATAAATCATGTTTTGCGAGGCTGCCAGGGGTGTAACCTGGCATGGGCATTCAGGACTGTAGCCCTGAAGATTTTTTCTTGGATTCTCCATTTTGTCACTACGTAACTGAACGTCAGTAAAAGAAGTAAGATGTAATTTTATATCTTCAGTGAAGGGAGACGAGACCAATCAGACAGGGTTTACAGGAAAATACATGGAAACACTTGTGTCTTATTGGCTGACAGTCTCTCAATTCTGTCAAACGCTAGCTTACAGTCAGTGTGAGAAAAAATGTATCTATGCCGATTTTTAATTTTTTTTTTAAACCAGTAAAGGAGTTGAAATTTAAACAGTTACATCCTCTGATGCTGAAAAGGAAAACAAGGTGTGTAAATGTCCATACGAGTTCCAGTTTACGTGAACATGATATGAGCAGATCATAAGGAAAGATAATGTACTTTGCATGGCATTGTAGCAGCTAAACCCATACAATGATAGCTTAGTTGTGTCTCCCCTTGGCTAGTGACACCAAACTAGCCTAGTTAGAAAAGTTTTATATTATATCCGTCTGGTAGTCCTACAAGCAGTGACAACACCCGAAGTATCCAACTTTAGTAATGTAATACTAGTACTTCAGTAATGTAATCATATTATAATTTTAAAGTAGTAATTAGTTATCTGTAATGGATTACTTTTTTTGAGTAACTTACCCAACACTTGTTGCACATGGAACCTGACACAGAGCAATCAACAAGATGCCTTTCATAATTTTAAAAACAACGGACAAGATAAAAGAGGTGATTGCAGTCTCTGCTTTCAGACGCGGCACTGTGGAGGATGGTGTTAAGGAGGGTAAAGCATCTTTGAAGAGGAAAACATTTGCTTTGAGCAGGAGGTGGGCTGACACAGAGAGGATCTGTGCCAGAAATGATATTGTCCGTGCCAACGCAGAGGCACGATTTAAATATAAGCATGGCAAAGGCCCAACAAAAAGCTCTGAGAACATTGACCTCTTAGGGAGAAACAGACATAGGAACAGAACAACGGCTCATGAAATCCCAACAGAGGATCCTGGCTTCCTAATCTGCGTCTAAGCAACCGGAGAATGCAAAACCATATACACGAAGTATCACTCTGCCTGTATCACAAACACAAACACACCTGCCTGTCCTTATCTGTTTGTTCATCATCATTAGCATGCTAGGTTAAAGACTGTGGCTCAATAACAGCCATACAAGCCCTGGTTCACTGCAGGCTATACACTTGAACTGTTTGTCATTAAACAGTCTGAGCCATTCACCGACGTCAGTATGCATATAACCGGTACTGATATAATGACGCTCTGCATGATGGAGTAGAGTTTCATCTATTCATATGAGTAAAAAGAGTCACTCCCTACAGGTCATGCAACGCACAAAAAAGCCACACTATACACACTGAATGTCAACAACCCACCAACTGTCTGTTAATGGTCTGTACTTCATGCAAGTTTAGGGAAGATGTGTTTTGGAAAACAGATGAGAAAGGACCAGATTATAATGGAGGGTTATTTTAAATGGTTAACCTCAGCAGTAGCCAAATCCCAGATGAAAATATATAAATAAATAAATACATTCTCCAGAATATAAATAACAGATGCAAGAGAGGACAGAGTATGCATGCTGAAGTTTTGGCTTTATTGGTTAATCAAAAGAGTGACAAGCAGGTGTTGGGGAATGCAAGGAAAGAGGGAACATGGAGTGCAGAGCAAAGATGGATTTTAAATAAGTTACATGGGATTCCCTCTGAGTTCCCTTCTTTCTGGACTCCTCCAACAATGTGTCCCTCTCCTCTTTCTGGAATGGGTGGGGACCTGTGAAATCAGATCCAAAATATCAGATGATATCTGTGATTAACAGCAGATGAGTGACTCATAGCAAAACAATGGGAAATAGAAGCCAGGATGAAGTAATAGCTACTAGATAGCAGGTCTAGATAGACTAAAGTGAATAACTAAAGATTGCCTATCCATAAACAAAGTCTTATATATATATAAGTCTTATATACACCCCATTGGCTTTTTTGACATATTTGGACACGCAAACATTTGATCATCTTTGAAACAGTGCCTATTAATGAAGTTGATATACTTGAATAAAACCACAAGAAAAAGTAGCTTTTCCAATCATTTATTCAACAGAAATATCAATAGATGTTATATTCTGTGGAAAAAGTAAGTGCACCCTCGGCCACAGAAGCTAGTATTGCCCCCTTTAGCAGAAATAACTTCTTGCGGGTTTTGCATAATTGTTCACCAGGCTTGCTGGAATTTTTGACCACTTTTCCATGCAATATTCTTTCAGTTGCAAGATATTTGAGGGTTTTATTGCATGTACTGCCCGTTTCAAATCCCCCCACAACATTTCAATGGATTCAAATCTTGGCTTTGCCTAGGCCAATCCATAACCCATCATTTATTCTTTTTGAACCATTCTTTGGTGGATTTGCTCGTGTGCTCAGGATCATTATCCTGTTGAAAGGTTCACTTTCGGTTCAACTTCAACTTTTGGACAGATGGCCTCACATTATCTTCAAGCACTCTTTTATATGATGCAGAATTCAAAGTTGAATCAGTGAATGCAAGATGTCCAGTCCCTGAGGCAGCAAAGCAACCCCAAACCATAACGTTTCCACCACCGTGTTTCACAGTTGGTATGAGGTGCTTCTCCTGAAAAGCTGTTTTTGGTCAGCACCAAACATGTCTGCTGTGACTGTGGCCCAAACGACTCTACCTTTGATTCGTCTGTCCAGAGCACATTACTCCAAAAGGCCTGATCTTTGCCTATATGCTCACTGGCAAACTATAGTCTTGCAAAGGCTTTTTCCTGCCATGCCTCCCATGCAGATCTTTTTTTGAGATTGTAGATGCATACACGTTGACACCAACAGTTGCAAGATTTACTAGCAGATCCTGTGATGAAATTTTGGGGTTCTTGGAGACTTCTTTTTGCATCGTTTGAAATCCGTGCCATTTGTAGATGATTTTTCTTACATGTCATTATTTGAATGATGTATTTCAAATAATTTGGAGATCATTTTAAATCCCTTGCCAGACTCATAGGCACCCACAACCTTTTTTTCTGAAGGCCTTATAGAACCCTTTCTTGGCATGATGACACCACACACCTCAACAGCAAAGGGAACACCAGACACTAGATATGAGAGGGGTATAAATAAGACAGGTTCCACCTGCACTCCCTAAGTAGGTTCAAATCACTGGCACCCAATCTTGAACACCTGATTCTAATTTTACGGATTTGAAGGTGTAATAAATGTAAACATGCAAACTTTTTCCATGTGACTGATCTGTTTTTTTGTTAATTTAAATTGTGAAAATTACTAGAAAATGTCAATTTTATATTGAGTGTATCAACTTTATTAATAGGCACTGTTTCAAAGAGGATCAAATGTTTGTTTGTCCAAATATGTCCAAAAAAATGCCAATAATTTCCATTGGCTATACTTATTTTATAATATATAAGATATGCTTATCTTGAGTCTGAGATCAGTGTATATGTCAACAATTACTCCACCCCAGTACAAATCTTCTTCAGCAAATCTGTCACCAGTTTCAAATAAATTTAAGATCACCCTCCTAAACCCATACTCTCTCTCTCTCTCTCTCTCTCTCTCTCTCTCTCACACACACACGGGTACGCTAATATATTCTCCGACCATTCTTCTCCTAAATGATAGACAGAACATTGTCATGTTTCCCCAGTGCACTTTATCATGTTTATATCACTTTATCACCTTTACCTTTATCACCTCTTTCAAGCACCTTGTGAGAAAAACAGGGGGTTTCTCATTTCATGACTTTATCTGAATTCCAGAGGGGTGAAAAGTAATCTATGGCGAGTGATCCCACATAGGGAGAATTCCCTGGCCACTGACGTAAGAGCTTCATTCAGATGAAGTCTCCAGCACAGCAGTGGAAGTATCCCGTTGCTGCCTCTACGGTAAATGATAATGCCAGCATGTCACAGGCAAAAACTTAATGCACTGTGTCTTTTCACACTGTGTCTTTTCAAACTGTACGATTTGATTAATATTCCCCTGTGGTTAACTTCAGTTTAGGACATTATATGATTAGGCAAACCTCTGTCAAGAAAAGCCACAGATGGTGTAGAAAACAAGCCATGAGGTTCAGATCCAGGAAATCAAACAAAATTTCCATCATTGTTAAATGGATGTCTTTTGAAACCAGCAAGACTCTTTTCGTATCTGGCCAACCTCAAGGTTATTTTGACAGAACTGCAGAGGTCCTGTGTGGAGATAGAAGAACCTGACAGAATGACAACCATCCTTTCAGCATCAAGCCTGTATGGTGTGTAGACAGAAGCCACTTCTTATCAAAAAAAGGTCCCTGACTACTCACTTGTAGTTTCCCAAAGCCATGTAAAGGATTTTCAAGATTTTATAGTCTGATAAAATCAAGATTAGACACTTTGGCCTGAATGTCAAGTTTCACATCTGGATGAAACCAGCCATCCCTATGTTGAAACGTGGTGTTGGTAGCAATATGGATTGGGAATGGTTCTCAGTAGCAGGGACTGGGAGGCCTGTCAGGTTTGAGGGAAGGATAAACTGATCAATGTCCAGAGACATCCCTTAGAAAAACCTGCTCAAAAGCTTTCAGATTAGGGTGAAGTTCCACCTTCCAATATGACCATGACCCAAAACACACAGCAAAGACAATGCAAGAGTGGCTTCATGAAGAGTCTGTGAATGTGCTTCAGTGATCCAGCCATAGCCTGGACTTGAATCAATTGAACAACTTTATGGAACTGAAAATAGCAGTACAGAGATCCTCTTGATTCAGCATGACAGAGAATCTGCAGAAAGAAGTGGGAGAAGATGCCAAATTCTGATGTGCCAAGCTTCTTACCAAAGAAGACTTAAGGTTGTAAGCAATACATATCTAATTTTATACGTATATGTGGATTACTTTCTGATCTTCAAGGTGGAAATCACCTTGGAGTTTTCACTGGCACATTGTATACTGCATTCAGATGGGGTATTACTGACCACATTTGTGGCATTCACCACTTTGAAAGTCAAAATTTTTTGACACAAAAAAATGTGATGAAATGTTAACGTTTTTATTGTGACAGATTCTATGAAAATGGTTATTGTCGATAATTGTAATTACAGTGTAATTATATTTTTGGTTTTACTTCCCTCAGAACAACACTTCTGAGGGAAAGTGACATTCCTGATGGACTCCTGCTCCTAGCAAAGCTTTTTTTTTTGTACTAGTTATTATGGCAATTCCAGCCTATCAATAGCTGTTTAGGGCAATTTTTGGCTATTAGTACTAACTAAAATATTTCAGATAAAATGAATCTGTTGGTACTCTGAAAATAGTGTACACAAATGGTGTATAAATGAATGAAAAAGTACAAATACAAAACACCTATACATTTGGTGTCAATGGGTAATCAAATTGGCATGAATAAAAATAACAGAATGTATGACTAAAAAGGCATTAGCATTAAAAATCGGCAGTGAGTGTTTGGCTAAAAAGGCTCAGTGTGAAGGCAGGGTCACAGTGTTCAGGTTAACTCTGAATAATACATGTTAAAGTGGCCCAGTGACAAGGTCACTTTTGGAAACCAGAGTCAAGCAGGCATGGCCGTAACCCAAACCCTCCCATTAACACTGCCAAGGAAAAATAGCTCTCTAATTTCACATACAGACAGACACACAGTAAGTCACATAAACAAAGATAAAGCAACCTACACTTGCTCGCTGATTTACACATAATAATACACATTTTAAGGTCTATGCTGTTTGCTATAGCATGTTGGTATCTTACAATTAAGCTAGAACACACAACAGACAGGCTGTGTACCTGCTCAAATGGCAGAGAAGCAATGGTAAACAATACCCTTCTTTTTGCTGATTTGAAGCACAATTATGAAAAAGAACACCATGTTTGGAAGTTTTCATATTGCTGCAATGCAAATCGAAAATAAAGATGCCCCAATGATTAAAGCCCGCGGCACAAATACAATAGAGCTGAAACAACAACCTAGTGTTCAGAAAACCTATGCAAGATATATAAAAAGCAACATGAGATTCTTGATGATGTACACACCCCTAATGAGTAATCTCACTGCTACAGTATCATGGCCTTTTAAATCAGTGATTAGCTGCTTAATTCATCATCCATCTTACATAAGTAAGAAACATAATATATGGGGAGAGAGAGAGAGGGAGAGAGAGAGAGAGAGAGAGAGAGAGAGAGAGAGAGAGAGAGACCCAGCACAGCATAAATTTCTATTTTACAAAAAAAGAAAGAAAGCAAGAAAACAGAAACGTGTCTGTCTTGTGCAAAGGGAAATAGCCGTAAACCCTTACCAGATGTTTGGTACGCTTATGCTATGAAGAAACCATCTGCTGAGTGAATAAAAAAAAATTGTAACATGAACATACGGGAAAGTGAGCTACTGTATGAGACATCACTCGCTAATACATCACGTCATCAGTGTTACTGCTGTGCAATAAAGATGTAATCTAGGAATGAAACATGTCAAATGCAGTGTGATTTAAATTTGTCTGTAGACATTCAGACATATGCTAGCATATGGTAGGGAAATATGAAATTTTGAGCCAGTTCTAAAAATAGTGGCAAGAAATAATTGTTAGGCACGCTTTGTTGCTTGCATCATTATTGTCTCCGTAGTCCCACAACTACACAGCCACCAAAAGAACCATGGGTATAGGAATATATACATTTTAAATATTGCTATCTTAGTGTGTGTGAGTGAAAGCTATCTTGTACATTATGTGTTAGACCCTTGTGAGCTAGCCAAATAACATCTTATTTAACCGACAAGCTCATAGAGTTAATAATGCTAGGCTAATTGAGGGACCACTATAACTGTTTTTTGTTTTTTTTTTTCATTTGTTTTATTCAGAATCTCAATACAGATTTATTTTATTAACATTTCCCTATTTAAATACAGAGGAAATTATTTTAAAGTGTTTTTTTTCCCTGAACTTTTCACTCACATATCAGATTTGGTATTAAAATTGTCGTTACATTCAAGTTGACTTCTTAGAAAATTTGGAACAGTTTTTCTGTTAAAGCTGAAGCTGAAGATTTTATGTGAAACCATACATTATTCACCCTTGAAAAGCCCTTACTTTATAAACATGTACTTGTTTTGTATTATTGTGATTGGGCTATAACTCATTCAATTCAAGTGACATACAATAAAGCTAATAACTACAATATAAATGCTCAGTAATAAATATAACTGATAATGACGAGTAAGGATATCAACCACTGCGACAAATTTTAACAATGCTTTTGAAACCTGTCGAGAGTCATGGGATTAGGAACACAGCTAGTGGACAAATAACTTAGAGCTTATAACTATTTACACAGTCTACTTCAGGAAATATGTGGTTTTGTTACTTTCAGACATGCAATGATGTATAATAATGAAAACCATGAATCTGGATCTATCAATAGTGCTTAAAGAGTATCAGATTGTGAACTCTGTTGAACACAGCCGGTCAAAGCCATTGTGTGGGTAGTATATTTCTTGACATCTTTCTTCAAACACAACTGTCCTTCTACTCCTTGCACAAATAAAGTCATTCATATTCTGCTCTCAAACTCTTAACATAACTGCTATGGATTCAGGCTGATAAAAACAAAAAAGCAAATGTAATAATTTTTTTAATCATCTGGTTCAAAACTTCTTTTATATTGTTGTGCTGCATTGTACCCTGTATTCTTGACATAGGATGAAGCAGTTAGTAAAGATGAATGAATGAATGAATGAATCCTGATCAGGATAAAGCGGTTACTGAAAGTGAGCAAGTGAGTGGACAAAAGTGCTTCTATGTGCTAGATCATGATTACTTTTTGATAGTGGATAGGTGGTGTTTTTTCCTGGTATCCCTGACTAGGGTGTACCAGTGGAAGATATAAAAAAGGTGTGAGCTTGTTATCGGTCTGATTTGTTGACGCTGATTGATACATTTGACTTTAATGTGCTGGTTCGCACTATTGTAATGAAAGGCTCACCTGTTGAAAATAAATGTACTACATTAATAATAATAAAAAAAAAAAAACATGCAAAGGTGACACACACTGGTGATGATGAACTTTTTCAACAGTGATAACAATGATACGTAGGCAAGGCCCTGAGTGTGGAAATCTCTGTACCAGGCACATAGAAATGCACACAAAGATTAGATTATGCTGAAGAGCCAAACAAACAGTATCATATCGAACCACTTATACTCCTGTGCAGAACAAAATGGCTCAAAATGAGTCACCATATAATACATCATTTTTATCCTGATGGGAGTAGTCTCTTCCAGGATGAAAATATCCACATCCACAGAGCTCAGGGCTCAATGTATAGTTTAATGAGTACTATGCCCTTCACGGTCACCAGATCTCAACCCAAATAAACATGTATGGGAGATTTTGGATGGATACTGTATGTTAGACAGCACTCTCTAACACCTTCATCATAACAGGGAATATGTTTTGGGAGAATGGTATTTATCCCTCCAGTGCAGTTCCAGAGATGTGTGGAGTCTATGCCAAGGCACATGGAATGTGTTTTGATGACCAGTGGTAACTCAACACCTTACTAATATTCTTTTTTTTTCCTCTCCATCTTTTTCATTGGGGCAGCTGAGCTCATTGCACCACTGGGTAACTTTGTCACCTCACAGCTCAAAAGTCCTGGGTTCAATACTGAGCTTGTGTTATGTCATGGGCCAACGTATTTAAATTAAGGGCAGAATTTCCACATAAATTACATAAAATATGTAGCTTTTACATATTGATATAATGTCCATGTTACTACAATACATTAAGCTTGTATATGCGTATATCCCTCCTATTAGGTTATGGGTGAATTTGACCCATTTCCACATTTGAGATGTCTGAAATACTGGTTAATCTCTCTTTTTCTCCTTGAATTTTTTTGACTTTCCTCATTTACGGTCATGAACTTATATGCAAATATATCAACAAGCCATAATAAAGGTTTACTGTTTTAAGCTGATCTTTGCTTTGTGTGTGTGTGTGTGTGTGTGTGTGTGTATTTAAACTGTGGAAGTCATTTTGACCCATAACATAATGGATATATCTTTTTTACCAACAAAATAGGAGGGATATGCACATATTTATATATAATGAGTTTAACACAGACCTATTTAACATTACCTATTTGCTTTTTGTTGAACTTATATATTTTACTTAAATGGACCTTAATTTATATGAAATTTTTGGAGTGTGTGGAGTTTTGTATATTCTTCCCATGTTTGCACTGGTTCTCCAGTTTCCTCCAACTATCCAAAAACATGCACATAGGTGGATTGGCTATGATAATTTGCCCATAAGGTGGAATACGGTATGTGTGCATGGTGTCCTGTGATGGATTGGCATCCCATCTAGGGTAACTTGTTCTGTCTTCCACCCAGTTTTCCCGGGAAAGTTTCCAGCTCCACCGTGACCTTGACCAGGATAAATCAGTTACTGAAGATGAATGCACAATGATTTTTTTTTTCACTGGTGGCATCATCTAGCAAGAAAAGTAAAACGAAATGCAGAAAATGGATGATTTTGGTTGGATTCCATCTCAGTTTGGCTTCCTTGCTCACCTTGTAGTCTGAAATGTGTGTCAAAGCAACAGCACATGTGATTTCCTGACCCTAAAGTAGAAAGCTTCTTTCATTCTGTTACTATGGCAATCATGATTGCTCTTGCCTCCAGTGGTACATCTTTATTTCCACCTCTCTTCTCGTGTTTCCATCCTTGCTTATTGCTGCCATCTTAACTTTGCTTTGGCTTTCTTCTAGGCAATGTTTTCTTGAACTCTGTGTGTCAGTTGCAGTTATGTAAGCCCCTATCTGGAGGCCAAATGGACCAGTGAACCAGTGTGAGCTCCATGATCTAAACTAATTAGAGCAAATTAACCAAACATTTTATTCAAACTATGCCTCAGCTTACTGATTTAAGATAACAAATTGAATTGGCCAAAGTGTGTGTGTGTGTGTTGACACATTTCCTTGAAGTTCCTGGAAGGCCTGGTTAAAAGGTTCATGTGGAGACGGATGTAGAGATGAAGGAGAGTGAGAACACACGCACACACGCACACACACACACACACACACACACACACACACACATGTACACATTGTCCAAAAGCCTCTTTTTAAGCCTATTTCAGTGTTCTCTGGATGTCTGGACAGCACCTCAAAACATTTACCCCTGACCTGTACATTTCCTGCTGGTCTTTGTCTCACAAGCATCAGGCTCATTCACCCAAAGGTGACTACATCAATAGAGATGGGGGCACTGGGGAAACGAGGCAGAGAAAGAGACAGAAAAAAATAAGGAAAAAGAGAGAGACCATTCACTTCTGTGAATGGGTATGACGCAAATTCTGGGCTGCTTTTGTGGCCCTAACTGACCTCTGACCAACAATGTCTCTGTATCTACATGTTTTCTACAGCCAGTTAGACACATAGTTCTGCCGGATTCGAACCCCTAAAGCCTTTAACATACTGCTACTGTTAAAACTAGTTGGATTCGTTCTTATATATTAATTGTCTTAATGTAAACGCATGTTTAAAATTGTTGATCAAGCTATATATGTAGTAATGCTCATATATGACAGGTCTCTGCATCGTACATGAAATTAGCCCACAAATCATGTTTTTAAGTTTCCCATAAGAAATATTACATGTTAAATGTTATAGGCTAAAGATATCATTTGAATATATATATTTTTAAAATTCAGGAGCACCAAGAGAGTAATATTAATTTTTGATGAGCTTTTAAACAATTCATACTGTAGAATATGCAAAACATTAAACCTACAGGTTTTTAAAAAATGTATACATTACCTGGTTTGGTGCAGTTGCTCATTTCTCCTCTTCCAGTGCAGGCTTGTTTGTTACGGTGTTACTAAAAGACATTTTTGCCATTTGATTCCGTACCATTGAAATCTAATATATCTTTAGGAGAACTGTTAACTTCTTTGTATTAATTCAGTTTCATTAAAGTACACAACGGGTAGCCAGTGCACCTAACGTAGTATTCACTGTGCACTTGCACTATGCAATTGGCATTTAGCCAGTGACACTGCAATCCTCTGGCTATTTGTTCAAAACTTTCTAAAAGTGTAGTGTAAGCAGGACCTGCTGGTACTGCACCTGTTATAAAACTGCAAATGTATCATATTGTTATGTATATGTATTGTATATTGTTAAATAAGCCACTCTTTGAAAGTAGCTTGCTCACAATCAATCTTTGCTCATGTAAACCCCTAACTGAATCATATACAGTAAGTTAATTATGGTTTGCTCAGTGTTACACAGTGGCTTCTCAAGGTACACACACACACATGCACACACACACACACACACACACACACATATATATATATGTATATATATATATATATATATATATATATATATATATATATATATATATATATATATATATATCTGTTCTGTTTTTCAAGCTTCCTGTTTTCATAGTCTAACCCGAGGCTATTGGACCAGTTTTTGTTTAGGACTGTACTCTGTTTAGACAGATGTCTGGATTGTTTGATGCACACACAAACACACAAACGAGAGCTCAATATCCGCATGTCCAAATCAAATTCAATTTTAGAGGCTCTTGCGCCACCCAGTGGTAAATTTTATTATTTAATTAAACCGAGGCAATTTTTCTTTACACGTGGTTTTATAAAAAAAAAAAAAAAAAATTCCAAGAAGTCACCGAGCAGAAAAGGAAGTAACGGATTTCAGTGAAATGTGATTTCATTCACTGGCATGTATTTTGGAACTCTATGGACAGAGTGATGTTTTTTTGTCTAAACCACTTTAAATAGCCAGAATGTTACTAACATTAGTTATCTTACAGCTAGTAGACAATCACAATGAATTATATCTGGACTACAGTAACATCAGCAACACTGATATCCTGCACTGAACACACACACACTGTACACCAGCATGCTATTTACACACTACCTCATAACAATGTGTCTAGTTTAATTTCAGTCCATACGCACCTTATACTGTTTAATGTATGTCACTGTTATTGTTCAACTTAACGTTTAATGTTAGATGTCCAAGGCACCAATTACACCAAGGGAAATTATGATACATGTCTGTGCATGTAAGATCACAGAGTGTATTCGCGAATAAAGCCCCCGAATAAAGGGTGTCCTAATTCAGACGAAAGCACTTGAAAGCAAAAACATGATAATTGTTAATTAAACATATACATAAATATATAATCTAAATTAAAAGAAGAAAAGTGGACAACCCTGCTGCCGAAACCCGGGATCGAACCAGGGACCTTTAGATCTTCAGTCTAACGCTCTCCCAACTGAGCTATTTCGGCCTTGAACGCTGCATCTAATGTATTACTATATAATATATATATTTAGTAATGAATACAAGGGAAATTATCTATTAGCTATTAGATAGCTCTTTTACACCAAAACAGGGTGGGATTTTGTAACACGTGAATTTGAGTTGTGTTCCAACAACTAAACACTTCCAAAGTCTTTTATTAATCCAGGATCCAGGGTTGGTCCCTGAGCTAGGGTTACTGTCTGTGTGGAGTAATGTTTCCTCTAGGTTCTTCAGTTTCCTCCGACCTTTTAAAAACAGGTGGATTGGCTGCTCTTCCTGTATTTAACTAAACCCAGAAGTTAGAGCAATCCGGCTACAAAGTGGGGAAAAATATGGACGCAACAAAGTATGCATTTACCGGCTTAAAACAACAAACTATATCATCTGTATAAGATAATATGTCTGTATGTTGACCGATGTAAAGCAATGTATAACATTCAAAAGTAAAGAAGTGTTTTTTTTTATTCAACTTACAACTTATATTTAATTCATCAACATCTTACATCGTAAAGGGTAAAACATTAAATTCTACAAATGACTTTTTTTTAGTATGAGAGATAAAGAAGTGTTACTTTGTTTACTGTTGATGCTGCGAGTAGTCATGTTGATTTGACGCCTTATGAACATGGGAATGAGGAGACCTTCCTGGTTTTCTGGGGGGTTTCCTAGTCGAAGGTTGGAAATTCATAGTGGAGTTACAAGCTTTAGTTAAACACAACATCTAAACTGTGTTCTCTAGTGTATTAGTGATGTGTCGTTCATGAACGATTCGTTAATTTTGAACGAATCTTTAATATGACTCGGGAACAACGAGTTGTCTCAAAGTGATTCGTTCATGTTTGACCGCGCATGCGCAGCAACATCCCCATAGGTTCTGTATCGGAAACAGAAATGATTAGCTCGTCTCTCAAGTCTTCGGGTTCGAGTCGTTCGTTCTTCACGTCACAGCTTCACTGCATCAACCTATAGTTTATTTTTTATCCCAAATGTGATCAACGTTTGCGTAAGTACTAGATGTGTTGGGGAATACAACATGTAACATTTGAATTATATTCTGCTGAAATGAACGAAATGACTCGAAAAATTATTCGTTCCTTTTGCTAAACTAGATTCAAAGATCTGTGTCGGTAAAATGATCCGAACTTCCCATCACTACTGAGTATATGAACGTGTGTGCATGCAGTGGAGTAGCATCCTATCCAGGGTGTATTTCCTCCTCATGCCCAGTATTTCCAGGAAAAGCTCTGGAGCCACTGCAACCCTAATCAGAATAAAGCAGTTACTTTAGATGAATGAATGTTATATTGGGTTAGGAACTTGGTAGGCCTTTTATATTATAATGTTGCCATGGAGTTTTAAATCAGTAACATAAGCCTGTAGGAGGAAACTGCAAATAGAACAGAATTTAGCTATGAGTCTGATGTTACATTATGGCCCTGAGAAACCTTTACGTGTTGTTTTTACAGGCCTGTGCCATCACATCAGGGTTTTGAGTGTGTGTGTGTGTGTGTGTGTGTGAGTGAGAGAGAGAGAGAGAGAGAGAGAGAGAGAGAGTGTGTGTGTATATTTCCCTGGTGGTACAGCCTACACACTGCTTTCATGCTATCTTACTGGAAACATAGACCGATATCCCACATAGTCAAACTCACAAATGCTTGAGTTTTACAGGGAAAGAAAGTGGAAATATTTAATATCTGGGAATTATTGTTTTGTGTGTGTGTGTTTTTTATCCATTACTGAGTTGTACTGAGTTGAAAATTTCCTATCTATCAACAGACACACTGTATGAAGATACAGGATTATACATGAGTCTATGAAGAATAACATGTCAACTAAATGAAACTGAAATTTATTGATATACACATTTTAAACATACGTTAAAACAGCACGATGACATTATCGTACAATAATTACAACATTATAGAACATGCAATGCATGGTCAAAAGATGTGCATCCGACTCAACACAAACAGTGTATGTGTTGGGAAAAAAAAAAAAAACTTCATAAATACCCAACAAGATTACATTGTGATCCTGTAGAGCTTGTGCCACTGACACTTAATGATGGAAAATAAAACCTCCCTCTGATCGTCTCATCTCCATATGGACTCCAAAGTAACCAGCTAATGTGTGATCAGTCTGGGGAGGTGTGCAGTGGCCTCATGGGAATTTTTTTTCTCTGGCATCAGAGCTGTTCAGCCGTTTTATTATGCTGCTCAGAAACAAATGAGGCCCCATTTAGTTTATGTTCTCAGTGAAAGCTAAAGAAAGCTAATCTAGTTTTATGCACCAATTATCATATATAATTATTATATATAGCCCACGTATAACAATTAGAATATAACTATACAAAGTTTGGATTCATTGACCTTTATCCTTAGATGATATTCACTGAGCCCACTGGAAAGATCACAATTTTCCACATAGTTTATGTTAAAAGGTCATGTAAGGTATTCTCCATGTAGGGTTTAATATTTGTTTACGGACGTGCCTAGTCTTGTGTTTTCTGATATTGACTCTGTAAACATGGTACTGTCTTTATAGACTTACCACATACTATACTGTCTCTATAAACATTTATGTATGTACAGTGATTAGCATCTACTATACACTTACCGATTCATAAAAAAAAAATAAAAATATATACTAATACACCTCCCTTGCGTTTACTTGCTAACATGTACACCGACCCTCAGCAATGCACACTGACTAAACCTGGACTGATACACTAACAAGAACCAAGCATTAGCCAGGGTGTACACCTACAATTTGGAGGTTTCAGTGTTTCATTAACAGCCAAAAATAAATCTGTAGAGGAACTTATCATCTCCCAAGGAAGACTCAGACTTTCCTTTGCAGAACAGACATTTTCTTTGCAGAACTAACTAGTGATAGATAATGTGGTATTTAGGAACGCTTTCATTCCCTGTGAAATGTCTATGTGGAAAATTAAAACACATTCAACACCACAGTACTCTTTTGAGGAGATATAAGGCATGGTCTAGAATGTATTTGCCCTTGTAGTAGAGAATGCTTTCACATGCAACTAAATGACAAAATATATATTTACTGTACATGTAGTTTACTGTAAGCTGCTATTGAAGATTAGTGCCTTGGTGAGTACTCTCAAAGAGCAAGTTTACCATTATGTAAACATGGACTTAAGTCCACACTGTGCTGCCAGGCTATTGAGCATTTAATGTCCATATCTAAATCAGTATGAAATACACATGTGTAGGTGTATAAGAGGAGGCCAGGGTCGAGTCTAGATAACCGAACGCTTGAGCTTTCGCATCAGCCTTATCCTCATGCTCTCCTCATGGTTCGCTGGTGATAGCTACTATTTCCTAAACAACAGCTGCTAAGGAGGCCCAGAGGTGGCTTCTGTGTCTTATCTCTACCAAGAATCCTAGTTAACAAACAAATGAGCTGCTTAATTGGCACACCTGTGCCATTCTCCATTCGACTTCAAGTTGCAAATATTGCAGATTAGCTTATTACTGAATATCATACAATTCTGTAAAATATCTCGTGATATGCACAGTTATGCCAAAATAAAGAAAATTCATATTGCACAATTACATGTTGTATATTACATAAATAAATTACATAAATTATATCACATAGTACATAAACAAAAAACAAACAAACAAGTAAATAAATAAATAAATAAATAGGTCCTGGTGTTTGCACCAAAAATGTATACTACAAATTAAAACCAGTTTAAAATAGACCTTTCAGTAATACCCCAGCTTTTCATTATCATTTTCACATTAAAAACGATGCTTTAAATATGAGTAAAATGGTAAATAATGAACATTGTTAACGTTGTAAATCAGCACACAACTTGCAAAGAATACACGTTAAACCATTTTTAGCTCACTGATTATTATGAGTCCATTGATTGTGTTCGTTGTGACCTGTTTATTAATTTGGACAGCACACTTCAGACGCTGCCTAATAAGGCCACAACACAATATCTTTTCTTGACGTGCTGTCATATTGGACGAATATACAAACCAAAAGTCCTGTTGCTTTATTTCAAAGTGGTTCGGTTAGACACCGATCTGTAGCATCACTGCCTTCTAAACGAATCTTACGTCCCTGTCGTGGCTCTACCCAGGAATTGTGGATAACAGTTCCGCCTGGGGATGGGTCCACTTGCAGCAAGGACACCACCCGCTTCTTTACTTTGGCCCTGAGAGCCCGGCGGAGCTTCTGCCTTGTGAAGGCATAAAGCAGTGGATGAGATATGGTGGTGCCATAGGCCATGGCCAAGAACCAAAGCCGCACTCGAACAAGAGTATCGCTGGGACCTAGAGTTAGGATGAGAATGTTTGCCACAGATATAGGTGCCCAGCAGCCTAAGAAGCTGCAGATAATAATGAGGGACATTCTGAAGACCCGTCGCTGACGCTCTCGCCGATCTCTGTGCCGCCTTACAGCTCTACGAAGAGCAATGATGGCTGAAACTGAAGCCTGAACACCTACTGCTGGAGCAGACGCTGTGGCAGTGCTGGCACTAACCAGTGGAGTAGATGACAGAGGTGGAGGTGAGGTGGCTGTAGGGGTTGGAACTGGCGAGGTGATGAGTGGAGGATGTGTCAGTTGCTTAGTCTGATTTGTTGTTTGGGCTCCTCCTTCAATATCCGCTGAGCCCGCCTTTTTTTTCCGTCTCCTCTGGCGCCCTCTACCGGTTGCTCCACTACGATGCTGATTCCTCCTCATATGCGATCCAATACGAATGTTGAGTGCTCGAAGAATTCTTGAGTAGGTGAAGAGCATGACCACTACTGTGACAAAGAAAATGGGCACCTGCAGTAGGATGTGGTAGTACATTCCGAGGGCTGTGTAATAACCCTGTCCTCCCACACACAGTAGTGTCCTGTTACGCCAAGCTGGTGCCAAGGAGCTGCTGGCCAACCCATTCTCTGGTTCTGACGAGAAAAAGTCCACCTCTATGAAGGGGATGAAGAAAACTGCAAGAGACACGGCCCATACAGCAGCCAACAGAAGCGCTGCCCATCGAGGAGTGAGGAACCGGTTAGCAGGCCGCACAGAAATGTCATAGCGATCCAGACTGATGACTAGCACATTAATGGCTGTGGAGATGCTTGCAAATGTGACACAGGCTTCATGGAAGCAGCAGATAAGTTCCAGGTTACGACCCGTTGGCAGCAACACCACAACAACTGTTAACGGCAGACAAAGCACACACACAACAATGTCCAGGATGTGTAGGTTGACCGTGACCATGTTACTCACAGAATCAACCAGGTTGGACTGGGAGCAGTAAAGCACTAGCACTGTCAAGTTACTGCTAAAGCCCAGAACCAGCTCCAGTAAGAGAAAGCAGGTAAGTGACACCTGGAAACCAATTGGATAAGGCATGTACCACCCTGTGTCGACACTTTCTCCCATTGGCCCCTCCACACTGGTGATACTGGCCAGCGTTCCAGCCCCATCACTGGTCTCCAGCTGGAGCTGCTGAGTGTAACTCTCTGTCCCCATCTTGTCTGGGTGCTGACCTCATGCACTTTGACAAGTCCTGTCACCCCTTAGGCAGGACCATGATGACTGGCCCACTGCATAATGGGTCCTCGTTGCCAGAGCACCATGCAGTCAACAAGG
Organism: Ictalurus furcatus; assembly: GCF_023375685.1. Classification (NCBI taxonomy): domain Eukaryota; kingdom Metazoa; phylum Chordata; class Actinopteri; order Siluriformes; family Ictaluridae; genus Ictalurus; species Ictalurus furcatus. Next base: position 23,957,062 of record NC_071265.1, on the reverse strand, counting down.
AAGGGGAAGGGAGTTCTAGAATAATAAAACACAAGGGATTTAGGCAGATAAAGCACATCACATGCAGACAATGAGCAGCTATACAGAGTTAACCCTGAGCATGAATGATGAGATAGAAAAAAATCCTTAATTAATGTAATTCTTGTACTTTAGAGAAGAAGTCTGATTAGCAGTTTTCTTTCCTGTCTGTAAAAGAACTGCTGCTGTGTCAGGATGTAATCTTCACACTAGCAATCTATTCTCTCTGGGTCGCTCTCTATTCTTGCCTTGGTTATCAAAGAAAGATTTGTGCTGATGTTAGTGTGCACACGTGTAGCCTTACAAAAACAGACCCTGCTGGCTCATTCCTGCATTACTGAATGACTCTGAATGCACATAATTGCTAAGGTATCCATCAAATTTGGTATTTTGCATTTTTCTGTAGAGACGATATTGTGAGCATGTCTTGCGGTGCTACACTGACATTACTCCAGCTGCTACATATGGCCCTGCCATCCAAACTGCCACACACCTACAGTATAATGAGCATCAGTTGTTGCAGCTTATGGAGAAAGGCTGCCATGTATGGCCACAGAATCTGCCAAACTTTCAGATGATGCAGCCTCTAACTGCAGAGACAAGCTAAATGATGCAAAAATATGAAATATGTAAATGAAACATGATATGCTTTGGGATACTGAAGCATTACATTGCATAAATGAATAAATATAAAATGTCACAGACCCAGACTGTTAAAAAGCTATATTAATATGAAAATTTATCATGTTTATTAGCTCAAAAAGAGCATTTTGATTCTTTGACTCTTCAGTCCAAAAACTATACTAATAATAGTACCTAAAAGCAGAAGGCTGCTGTACAGCACACTATATTTCATCATTGAGGGTATATAAATATATATACAGTACCTTCAGGAATGTATCATGTATGATAAAGTAAAACGGTACATTTTAGCAGTAAATTAAGTTATTATTTCCCCCGCTACATTTTAGACAATTGTTTCATTTTTTTTTTTTTTTTTTTTTTTTACATGTATGGAGCTTTTCACAAATTTACATAAATAAATTTGCTGTTGTTAAAAAAGCTCAGCATCACACATAAATGATATTATTTACAGCTAAGTACAAACTGTTATTTACTATAAAAAGCTTTATCTGTTCAGGATACTATATTCATTGTAGTATGAATAAGAGGCAGCAAGTGAACTAAATGTCTCAGTTGATCCGATGACACAAAGTTGCTGAAGGATTCAGTAAAGAGCAACCACACTGTATCTTAGATCCTTATTGTTGTTTCATGGAGAGAGCCTACAAAATGACATCCTATGAACCACATACAGTCACTTGCCCTAGCTCCAAACTAATATTTTGTACTTATGTATGCATGAACCAAATAAACATTTTCTCAGACTGATAGCCTACTATTCACTCCTATTATCGTTGCCATAGCAACAGGGCTAGGGGGTGAGCTTAACAGGAGGCCAGATGTGGCCGAACGTCGCTGATGTGTTCTGATTTTATTGTTTGTATCGTATTACCAAAGTATCATTGCATGTCTAAAATGATTAAAAACAGTTTAACTGTGGTCACCTCAGGACAAGAGAAAAGAAATATTCCTCTCTTCAGATATAGCAGGGCAGAGTAAATGAGTCAGACACAATAATAATGGTGCACAAATGGCCTGGATAATAGAGACGTAATATAGGGGTATATAGGAAATGCGAGGGAAAAGACTGATTGCTGAGTGATGTTTTTTCTCTCTCTTGGTCCCTTATCCCCTTCTTTTCCCCTATCCTCATCTGTGTCTCTCTCTCAATTCCTTATTCCTTATTCTCCCTGTATCCTTTCCTCTTTCTGCTCCTATCCATTTCTCCCCCTCTCTGTCTCCTTTCCTCTCATCACCCGTTGATCCTTTCCTCTCTCCCAGCTTGTAGTGCAGATTTTCAAGCTGGCTGAGAGCGTGAGTGGACTGCCTGATGTTTGCTGTGTCAGAGAGATGAGGACACAGAGACAATAACTGACAAGTGAAAGGGCCCAGTGTTTTGTTTTCGCTCTCCTCTTATACTGTGGCCAATGACAAAGCACATTTGATGCGCTAAGTACAGACACTTCCATTATTGATGCCTTCTGACAGTGGAATTGGCTTTGTGATTCTTGGTCTCAAAACAGGACAATATGAAGGAAAGTGGGGGAGAGAAAGGGGGAGATAGAGGCGTAGTGAGGATGATGGGATGGCAATCTCATTTTACAGGTAAACATGTCGCTCCAGGAGTAAAAACGCTGCTGTGGTTTTCTCGCCCAGACTGAAGGCACCGAGCTCCCAAAGGCCACAATCGCTCCCCCTCCTTAATCTGTTCTGTCGCGATAAAGCAGCATTATTGTCGGTGCCACTGTGTAGGCCAGCCAATATACTCCTGACCACCTAGAAAAAGATACAATTTGATACCGCCCAAGCCAAAGATTGGCCAGAGGGAGAGTAGTTAAGTGTGGAGATAGCAAGGTTAATTGCAAAGAGGGTGTGTATATTAGACAAATCATAGCTTAGGGGCAGGACCTACCACAAACCTCAACTGATAAAACATTCTGCTTTGTAATGTAGGGTTGTGCATTTACACCAGTGAAGCAACTAAAAGAAAAGGAAAAGACTCAGAGCAGGAGACGAGAAGTTAGGGAGGTGCTTTTCGAGTGATAGCAGAACACAGAATTGCTCCCAGTTCAAGATTACAGTGGAACTACATCAGAAAACTGTTTACACATTTGTACAAATTTGTGGCTACAGCCTCAAGTTCAGTTTCCTGTCAAAAGTTTAAGGTATAAATTGCTGGAAGTTTTATTCTGCACAATGCTCATGAACAAGAGATTAGAGAAGAGCAGGCATTGATTTTCTGATGGCTTAAAGATCTGGGGACTGTGTGTGTGTGTGTGTGTCTAAGAGAGAATCCAAGCACTAACCACAAATGAGTATATATAAAAGCTGAAAAGAAAATGATACGTGTACATAGAGTGCTACATATATAGAGCTATTCGTAAGACACAGTGAGGTCCTACTTTAAAAATCTCAGTCTCTTGGTGCTTGTGTTTCTTCAATTTTCAGCAAAGCCGAAAGACAGAATTTAAGCAGACCGCCTTGCAGTGCCGGGTTAAAGTGAAAACAATTACACCAGAAATAAATGGCCACACGAGATAAACTATGATCTAGTGGACAGTCAGCCGATGTCAAGTGGCCTCACTAGAAGAAATTCTTGGTACAAGCCCATGCGTGAACCCAATGGAGGTCGTAGAGGGAAGACGTGTTGACATCAGCAAGGATGGTAATGGTATGTTCATTGCAAACTTGCTTTACCTATTTATATAGCTGCACAATATTGCTGTACCCACAATGCACAGTATTGCAAAAGGACTAGAAGCTAAAAAGCAACAGTATGAACACAAAGAGGTCTGAGACCCCATTACTGCTTAAGTGGACTAAAAAAAGATTCGAGTCCTCTTTCAGGAGCAGGGACAGTGTGAATGTAAAGTGAAGTGGGTCCTTTTTCACTCTGTTCTCCTCTTGGTCCACTTCAAGGGGTCTGAGTTCAGTTCTTTTAAAGAGGACTCAAGTGTGAAAACACCCTAAAATGTTTACCTTGTTACTTAAAATTCCAGCATGCACACCCAAACTGTCATAGTTTTTCCATTTTTAAAATGGTTCTGTGTCTAAAATGTTCATGTGTTGCATACACTTTCTCTTTAAGAGTAAAAAGAATAAGATAAAAGAATAAGATTTTTTAAAAATCCTTTTGCTTGTGCTCTGTTTCCCCAACTGACAGTATGTACATATATTATATTAGTCACCTCAAAGCCATCAAATAAGAGATGTAGAATTATACACACTACATAATACTGATAAACTTGTGTTAAATGTAACCTCAGCATAAAATAATATCAAATCAGTAAATAGTTGTGGGAGAGGTGTCAATGTACTTACTTTGGGCACTACAATGGATCTTACCTTGGACACTACACTCACTTACTCTGTATGTCCTTGATTATTCCTACGATCGGTTGGATTTTACTTCCTCTTTAAGTGGGTCAAGCTATTCAACTCTATAAGTGGACATGAGTATATAACTGCTTAGTATATAAACTTAAAATCCCACTGCTTAAGCCTCTAAATACTTTATTAACTCTAACAAAGCCTAGACTCTTCCCAGCAATAGGAAACTGCATATACACAGACTGTATGGTCGATTGTGGGCTCGCTGATAATGCTGCTGGGGGGTGTGTGTGTGTGTGTGTGTGTGTGTGTGTGTGTGTGTGTGTGTGTGCGAGAGGCCCAGGTGCTGCTCCAGCTAACACACACTTCCTAATGAAGTCCCCTGGTATGAAGGTACACTACAGGCCAAATGAACAAAATCAAACTGCAGTTTTTTTAGGTTTTAATACGTGCCTTACAGTTAACCTGCAATGTTTACACCCCAGTGCACTATCCTACCATATCACACCCTTACACTGTATTTGTTGTGCGTTTACATTTACAAATTTTCCTGTAGAATTTACTGGTATAATTCAGAATCCATTGTTCCATCAATGATGGCAAGCAGTCCCGGCCCAGATGCAGCAAAACAGGAACAAACCGTGATACTACCACCATCATGTTTCACAGATCGGATAAGGTTCTTATGCTGGAATGCAGTGTTTTCCTTTCTCCAAACATAACACTTCTCATTTAAATCAAAAAGTTCTATTTTGGTCTCATCCATCCACAAAACATTTTTTCCAATAGCCTTATGGCTTGTCCACGTGATCTTTAGCAAACGCAGACAGGGAGCACTGTTCGTTTTGGAGAGCAGTGGCTTTCTCCTTGCAACCATGCCATGCACACTATTGCTGTTCAGTGTTCTCCTGAAGGTGGATTCATGGATTCAGGATTCCCTGAGTTCCTGGTTGTGATCTTTGTTGATTGATCACTTCTGGGGAGGATAACAATGGTCTAGAATTTCCTCTATTTGTACACAATCTGTCTGACTGTGGATTGGTGGAGATGGTTTGTAAAGTTTTCCAGCCTGATGAGCCTCAACAACTCTTTTTCTGAGGTCCTCAGAAATCTCTTTTGTTTGATACATTTCCACAAACATGTGTTGTAAAGATCAGACTTTGATAGATCCATGTTCTTTAAATTGAACAGGGTGCTCACTCACACCTAATTGTCATCCCATTGGTTGAAAACACCTGACTCTAATTTCACCTTCAAATTAACTACTAATCCTAGAGATTCACATACCTTTGCCACCACCATCTCTCATTTGTTTAATTGGGTTCCCATTGTCTACTTTTAGGATTTCAGATGATGTTTTAGGTCATATGTATGCATATTTACGCAAAACATTCTAAAGGGTTCACAAACATTCAAGCACCACTCTATCCATCTCTCTCTCTCTCTCTCTCTCTCTATCTATCTATCTATCTATCTAATCTGCCAACAACCAACACAGGACATGTTTATTGACATCTAGTCACAGTGAAGTCAAGCGTTTAGCTCACACAGTTACTGAATTTCTCATTCATAGAATCCTATTGCACATTGGGGTAAGAACGGATTTAAAAAGAAGATATTATGCCATACCATTAACACACCTGCTGAAACTTCATGGATTGGATTGCTCAGGTATTTCAGGCTGTTATTAAAGCAAAAGATGAATTTTGATAACTACAGAATTTAATCAAAACAAAACAAAAAAAAAAGATGAAAAAGAAAATCTTTTGTACACAACTGTTGCAGATTTTTGGTGAAACAGTTTATCCTGTCATTAATTTAAATTAGTGTTACTTCCAATTCTTTGGCCTGTAGTGTACGAGGGTCTAGTAATCTGTTTTAATCACTCCTTGCTGTTCCTAGTACAATGGTTACACCATAGAAGCTAGTCCTAAGTCTCACCATAACCACCGACAGAATTAATTACTTAATTGATTTCACTTCAAGCAGTCATGTTAAAAATCCAAGACTCTATGACACCGATGACTAAAGCGTCTAGTTAAAGGCTGTATATCCTTCTCACATATATAGTACAGGGGCATGTGTGTTGCAAGGTAAAATTCAATGGAACTCCTTGAGGTGCAATGCCTGTTTCTGTGCTGTTGTATCCGGACACTGAAGAGTCATTTACTCACCGCATACAAAACATCACTTACTATGAGAATGAATGCATTACACTTTATAGCCTACAATAAACTGAAAGCAAAACATAGAGCAAAATACTCACTTTACTTCTCTATGGTTTAAAGAAAAAAAAAAGAAATCCACTTGAATAAAATGTTTAGAGAATGACATCCTTTTTGACCTACTGTGTTTGCCTCCTCATAAAAGAATGACCTCCTTTCAAACTGCCTGAGAGAGCTGATCATTCTGACATGCTGTGTTTTCACGATGCCTATTTTGTTCACTTAACCAGATGGTGAGAGCGTTGCAGACATGTCAAACGCAATCTTTAGACACGTGAGTTAAGAAGTAGCTTTGGGACCTCAGTTTCCAGGAAGGCACGGTCTCATTAAAGGTTTCTGAGAATTCCAAATCATTTTCCTCACACACATTCTTCATAATTAAGATCCATTGACTGCTAAAGAGCGCGACAAAATAGAAAGCAATTTTCTTGATTTACTCCTGAGTGTAATGACATTTTAATTAAGAAACAGATGTACATTCATTACGATATGACAAAATGTGTCATGTTTTCAAATTAGAGATGGTATGATGGTCATTCTTGCAGACTGCTGCATTCTTAACATGTTTTCTACAATGCTTCACAATTTCCATTGCGCGTGCAGGGGCAACTGAAGGATAGAATAATAAAAAGTGTTAAAGAGTAAGAGATAAATGTTTTTTTTTAAAATGTAAGTACAGTGTTATGCTGAACTCATCTGCCCTCTGCTCCTCCACACACCTCCCACTCATAAATCTCTCCCAGAAAGAGAGAGCAAGAGATAGAGATGGCAGCCCACACAGACGAGTAGGCACAATATTTCATTACAGCTGAAACTATCCGCCATAAAACGTGACACCATTCTGCATCCTGATGCTACAAAATAACAACACCATAAAACACTATGTGTTGATTAGGGCAGGCGGACCAGTATATCATGTTTCTAATTATGTGCTTTGCTTTAATGACTGCTACAACTAAATACAATGTCTCACACTTCATCACTGCGCAAACTATAAAGCATCAAACCAACGTGTATCTAGACCAATTATAGAAATATCATCATAAACATCACCAATTATAGAAACCTCACCATAAACCACAACAGCATAATTCTGTATGCTCGTCTCCTGCTACTGAGCTCCTCTTTCATCAGAGACACTCAGACGACTTGTGTTCCGGTGGCGCTGCCCCTGTAGTCGTATATGCTATGACACACTATATCACCCTAATGAGTTATTAAGGTCTGCATACATTGTCAAACCATGCGACATGTAGACAGGGCTGTGTTTGTTTTGTAAAGCTCTGAATGGATCTGACGTATGAGTTGGTTTCACAGCTAAGAAGAACGAATTACTGGACATACTGAGAAAGCTTATTGTGTCGCTCAGATCAAATGCATGGCAGATGGCTGATTGCACTCAATTTATTTTCAAGGGAGAGACTGCTATTTTTGGTGTATTGGATAAAACTAGACAAAACATTTTACCCTAACTCTCAATATTTTCCCATTAATAGTACCATTTCTGTTTCTTCTACAGTGAAATGTGATGTGAACTCGTCCCTTCACACTATGTCACACTGCTGATCCCCTTGGTGATGTCTGGTGATGGTCAATAAAGTATGGTTATTAATACTTTAAAATCTATACACTTCCCCTACTGGGTGAAGCCCACAGATAAGATCTGACATCCCAATTTGACAGTAATGGCCCATTTTTGGAGCAAAAATAGCCGTTCGATGGGATACACACCCATGAAAGCATAGGTGAATTCTAGCCATTTCAAACCATCTCCAATCACATTTAGAGAGTGTAGTATAAACGTGCACACAGTGTGGCTGGGAATGGTCATGACCTTTTCATCCACAGTTTGAAAAATCAGTAGACCCAATTACACACCTAGTCTGATGGTGTAACGAAAAGTGCATGCTGAGGAAACCTGCTTTTCTTTTCTTGCCATTGTAGTCAAGGCCACTAATCAGTGTACTGTATTACTATAATATACATGTTCATTATTTACCTCAGAAGGATTACATACAATAAACAGTGAGCAGAAAATCAACTACACTGATAATGAAAAAAGACCCGCAGATGATTATTGTAAAAGAAGGAAAATGTCCTTTGGTTCCAAATGGGAAATAATCTACATCATGTTTTTCTAAACAACCACTCAACAACTTTTTATAATTATTAGAGATAGCATGATACCACTTTTTCTTTTCTAATACCAATACTGAAATCATGATATCAGCCGAAAGCTTTAAAATCGGTTTTAAACTAAAGCACTTCAAAAATACAGGGGAAAAAACCCTCATAGTTAGAAACATGACTTACAGAAACCTGCAACCTTCACACAAAAATCATTTACAAAGCCCTCCACTAACATTGGCACCCTTGGTAAATATGAGCAAAGAAGGCTGTGAAAATTGTCTTTAATGTTTAACCTTTTGATCTTTTGTTTTAAAAAAAAATCACAAAAATACTCTGCTCTCGTAGATATCAAACAATTGAAAACAAAACATGGGATTTTCAAAAAAAAAAAATCTTTGTTAAATATAGGTGTGCAACAGTTATTGGCACCCTTTTAGTCAATATTTTGTGCTACCTCCCTTTGCCAAGAGGACAGCTCTGCGTCTTCTCCTATAATGCCTGATGAGGTTGGAGAATTCATGGCAAGGGATCTGAGAGCGTTCCTCCATACAGAATCTCTCCAGAACCTTCAAATTTCGAGGTCCACGCTGGTGGACTCTCCTCTTCAGTTCACCCCACAGGTTTTCTATGGGGTTCAAGTCAGGGGACTGGGATGGCCATGGCAGGACCATGTAAACCATTTTTGTGCTGATTTTGATGTGTTTTGAATCATTGTCCTGCTGGAAGATCCAACAACGGCCCATTTTAAGCTTTCTGGCAGAGGAAGTCAGGTTTTCATTTAATATCTGTTGATATTTGATAGAGTCCATGATGCCATGTATCCTAATAAAATGTCCAAGTCCTCTGGCAGAAAAACAGCCCCAAAACATTAAAAAGCCAAATCCAAATTAACCGTGGACATGAGGTACTTTTCCGTATGGCTACCTCTCTGTGTGTGCCAAAACCACCTCTGGTGTTTATTGACAAAAAGCTCTATTTTGGTTTAATTTTGGTTTTCTCTATTTTGGACCATAGAACCCGATCCCATTTGAAGTTCCAATAGTGTCTGGCAAACTGAAGACACTTGAGTTTGTTTTTGGATGAGAGTAGAGGCTTTTTTCTTTAAATCCTTCCAAACAACTTGTGGTGAAGTAGGTGACTTCAGATTGTAGTTTTGGAGACTTTCTGACCTCAAGATGCAACTAACTTCTGCAATTCTCCAGCTGTGATCCTTGGAGATTTTTTGGCCACTCAAACCATCCTCTTCACAGTGCGTTGAGACAATATAGACACACGTCCAATTCCAGGTTGATTCATAACATTTCAAGTTGACTGGAATTTCTTAATTATTGCCCTGATGGAGGAAATGGGCATTTTCAGTGCTTGTGCTATTTTCTTATAGACACTTCCCATTCTGTGAAACTCAACAACCTTTTGCTGCACATCACAGCTATATTCCTTGGTCTTACCCATTGTTATGAATGACTAAGGGAATTTGGCCTATGTGTTACCTCATATTTATACCCCTGTGAAACAGGAAATCATGGTTGAACAATTTCCTGTTCCTAGTCACCCAGGTGTACTAAAAAAATGCAAAATATCAATGGGAATATACTTCAAATATATTTTTCTCATATGAATTCATAGGGGTGCCAATAACTGTTGAACACCTATATTTAACAAAGATTTTTTTTTTTTTTTATAAATCTGTGTTGTGTTTGCAATTGTTTGATATCCATGAGAGCAGAGTAATTTTGTGAATCTCTTTTAACAAAAGATCAAAAGGTTAAACAATAAAGACAATTTTTCACAGCCTTCTTTGTTCATATTTACCAAGGGTGCCAATATTAGTGGAGCGCACTGTACACTGCAAAATATAGTAAAGTGTAAAGTATGAATATAATAAACATGAATCCCAACAAAAAATACAGACATGTAGTCTCTTTACATGTCAACACTTACAGTTTTTAAAAAATATTTTCCAAACCCAATTACAATCTTTTCCATTTGTTACAGAATCAAATCAAATTTATACTTTTTTTCCCCACCATTTTCTGCTGGTATTGGCCTGATACCAATCCTGGGTGTCAGACTGGTGACATCTCTAATAATTACAAAGCAAAATGTCAAAGTGGAGGCAAAATAAATCTTACAAATGCCCGTTTCAACACATGCAATTGTACTCTGCCAGAAAACATCCAGAGAACAGAATAAAGCCATTGAGGCCAAGCTTTGACATTGAAGCAGTAGGTGTTCTTACTGAATATGCTGTTAAAAAGATGCGCATCACATTACCACAGCACACACTGAAGAACCCATCAACACAGGTAAGAGGTTTGATGTCTTTTCTCCTGCTTTCAGATTATTGAACATTTGACAAGCCACAAGCTGTTTACACAGAGACATATCATCATTATCAACACACACACACACACACACACACACACACAACAAGCGACAACGAAGGACCAAAGCAGCCAAATGTGTGTCTCTATTTAGGAAGATAATTTCAGATCATGGCCTCTGGTTAAAACATTTAAATATTTTTGACTACTGATATGCACCAGCGAGTGCTATGTATTATATTACACTATTATAATACAATGAAAAAACTATGAAACGACACATTTATAGCCCGTGACTGAGACTGGGTAGGATGTAAACAAACGTTAAGAATTTCAGGTCAGTTCATACTGGTGAATATTCTCTTTTTATACACATTAATAATACAAAGCTAAGCTTTTAGGGAATTTCAAATAGGAAAAACATGGCGTGCAAAAGCAGAAAGCAGAGAAAGAGAGAAAGATGGACATAGATAGAGGGAGTCTCGGACATGGAGCCATTTGGCTGAAATGATGAAGTTTCTTATCTAGAGAAAGAGGCAATTAGAACACAATTAATCTAATTCATCTCCTGGCAACCGAGTGAGTGAGGTAGCAAGGAAGAAAGAAAGATGAGAAGACTGTTTAATGGTAATAGATGTCTCTGTCTGTCAAGAGGTTAAGTTCCATTCATATTGGAAGCACACAAGCAAGCAACCCTGTCGTTGAGATTCCACTCCTCTCTCAAATGCGCTTTTCACCTCATCATCTTCTGCATAACCTTTTCCCTTTCCTCCACTGCATATATCCTTTCATCTGGTGCTTGGCCCCTTCTGATTTTCCTTCTGCAAGCATGAGGTACTTTTTGCTCTCTCTCCTTGTCCGATTTTCCCTTACACTCCCTTGAACTTTAAACCGTCTCACATTATCTCGCTTTCTTCGGAATGAGAGAAGAGATTGCTCTTCCATCATACAATACCCTTGTCAGACAAGTAAAATTGAAGGGAAGGCATCAATTCCGCTGTGCTATATGCAGCAAAACAAAAGCAAACAAGCAGGTTGTGGAATATTGATGCAGTATGAACTCTGGGATCCCATCAAAGAGAAGACATGCTACAAAAATACAGAGGCATGTACAGTATAATGTGTATATTTTATGCAGAATGCATCACATTCTTGCATGAGAGCATTCAACAGTTAAAAGTACCAATATAATTGCACATTAGAATTATAAACATGTCTGTCCAGTCTACACACAGGATATTTTCTCACTCTTGTTAACTTTTCACTTGAACCATGCTTGTAGAAAGTATGTTTTCCTCACGAGGCTTTAGAGGGCCAGGAAACCAAGTCTCAGGGAATTCTGGGAAGTATACATGATCTCTGGGTTGAGAAATTATGCATCTGTGGTCTCTGTAGACAAATTTTCATGTGTTTATGTGTGCTTCTTTGGATAGTGTGTGGTTAGTATGTCATAGACGGTAACGATAGTTTTCTTTTTCTCCCTGCATCAAACTTCTGATTTAATAATCAGGCTCATACACTGCATCACTGCTTCTAAGTGCTTCACAGTGCTTCACAGTGTAAAGTGAAACTCTTTCATTTCCAAACATTAAGGCTTATTAACTACATTGAACGTAGGGCTGAGTGATATGATGATATACGGTGTCCTCCACTAATATTGGCACCCTTGGTAAATATGAGCAAAGAAGGCTGCTCCAAGTCTTCTCCTATAATGCCTGATGAGGTTGGAGAATACATGACAAGGGATCTGAGACCATTCCTCCATACAGTATCTCTGCAGATCCTTTAAATTTCGAGGTACACGCTGGTGGACTCTAACTGTATGTTTTGGATCATGGTCCTGCTGGAAGATCCAACAACGGCCCATTTTAAGTTTTCTGGCAGAGGCAGTCAGGTTTTCATTTAATATGTGTTGATATTTGATAAAGTCCATGATGCCATGTATCCTAAGAAATTTTCCAGGACCTCTGGCAGAAAAACAGCCCCGAAACCTTAAAGAGCCACCACCGTATTTAACCATGGGCATGAGGTACTTTTCCATATGGCTACCTCTCTGTGTGCGTCAAAACCACCTCTGGCGTTTATTGCCAAAAAGCTCTATTTTGGTTTCATCTGACCATAGAACCCGTTCCCATTTGAAGTTCCAGTAGTGTCTGGCAAACTGAAGACACTTGAGTTTGTTTTTGGATGAGAGTAGAGGCTTTTTTCCTGAAACCCTTCCAAACAACTTGTGGTGAAGTAGGTGACTTCGGATTGTAGTTTTGGAGACTTTCTGACCCCAAGATGCAACTAACTTTTGTAATTCTCCAGCTGTGGAGCGTCTTAATTATTGCCCTGATGGAGGAAATGTGCATTTTCAATGCTTGTGCTATTTTCTTATAGCCACTTCCCATTTTGTGAAGCTCAACAACCTTTTGCCTCAAATCACAGCTATATTCCTTGGTCTTATCCATTGTTATGAATGACTAAGGGAATTTGGCCTATGTGTTACCTCATATTTATACCCATGTGAATACAGGAAGTCATGGTTGAACAATTTCCTGTTCCTAGACACCCAGGTGTACAATTTTTTTTAAATATCAGTGGGAATATACTTCAAATATATTTTCTCATATGAATTCATAGGGGTGCCAAAAAATGCTGCACACCTATATTTATCAAAGATATATATTTTTTTGATAAACCTGTGTTGTGTTTGTAATTGTTTGATATCCACGAGAGCAGAGTATTTTTGTGATTTTTTTTTAACAAAAACAAAAAATCAAAAGATTAAATGATAATGGCATTGTAGTGTAAAATCATGTCATAATACACTTCTGAGATATTGGATATTTTTTGTTTACAATGTTTTTTAAATAACAGTTTTAAAATAACATGTAAATAAAATTTTGTACCATAAATCTTTACCTTATAAATGGTAAAATGTTAGAATGTATTATTATTATTATTATTATTATTATTTAATTTATTTTTTTTACAGTTTTTGATTTTGTAAAAATGTTTAACTAATGTTATATATATATATATATATATATATATATATATATATATATATATATATATGAATGTCATTTTCTTTTAGGAAAAATTAACAAAAGTATAACTGACCTTTTTATTTTTTAAATGCAGCACATTTATGGTCCTACTACTACTGTAATTCTTAGCAAACCCATATATCATGATACACATCATGCTTTAGAATTGTGATATGATATTTTGTCATGCTTCATGGAAATCAATGCAACATTAAACTGATTATTAATCTATTCTTGTGCTATAAGCGTGAGAAGTGTGCGATCATCAATACGTCCCAGACTTGGGAATTTAAAGCAAATAACAATTATGTGGAAGAAAAAAAAAACAAAAAACAAAGATCAAACACTAAATATTTATTTGCTCACTGAAAATCAATTAAGTGGTTAAAGATGACAATTTCATCCCGTTGTCACTGGGTTAAATAAATAAAAAAAATTATCGTTAATTAAGCACTGTTCTAAGCTTTATAAGCTTCCAACACGATTGTCATGCACTGTTTGCTATATCTGTTGATCTGGATGAATACATCACTGCGCACAAATCATGCAGATACAACAAGCTACTGACTGAGCAGACTCCAAACAGACACTACAGTGTAAATATGCGTTGTGATGAAAACAACAACAACAACAACAACAACAACACAACAGTTCGCCATGTATTTTTTTTTTTTTTTAAATATTAAATAACAACTAAAGACAGCTCTTTTCCCGGGGTTAAAAATACATTTCTATGGATTTGCTCACAGCTACAAAAAAAATCTGACAATCATAATCATGCACTTGGACACAAATACCATAAATATATTTTATGCATGTGCAAGAGGTAAAATGTTATCCGCAGTGTTATGCCATGGTGGTGACAGAGATGTTCACAACTATCCATAACTTACCTCGTGAGCCCAGGAGTCTCCGCTACATTCCTGGACAGGTTGCTCTTTACGTGTCGTGAACCTACAGCGTTAGATTTAACATATCATTAAAAAAAAATGCATCATTGTGTGCCACGTGTTAAGTTTAATAGCTCGTCATATTATAACCATCCGAGGTTACAGCGTGGCATTTTGCGTGCAAACGATCTAAATGCGCGCTGTACGGCGAGCCAGCAGGAGGCTGCAGGTACGTGCTGTAGTATCAGGCAGACTCCGAAGCACATGCACACTGCGGCGGGAGTAGCAGCGCGCGCACCGGCTCTGGAACTCAGACTGTGTGCGTGCGCCGACCAATAGCGACACGGCTGCAGGCACGAGGAGGAGGGAGAGGCCGCCGGAGTTACACAGGCTGCCTTCACGTGCTGCCCGAATTGTCGTGAATGCAGATTACGATCCAATTAAGACGCGTTTACAGGGTGTGATTTCAGCGGGCTTTTAATATGATTACATGTTCATTAATCCTACATGAAATGATCCCAGTAAAACCTTGCCCGAAATCTATAACAGACTTTTCCAATAACATGTGTTCTCCATGTCATATGATACAATGGAAACCCTTTAATGGTAGACTGAATGAATGAAAATGACTACGTTCTGTTCATGTCATCAATCAGCACAATTGGAGAAAATGAACAGAAGTAACCATCAAAGTGAGCTTGGATTAATAAGGATCATTTTCTTTCCATAAACATGTTTTGTTTAATATGTTTTTGCCTGCACCATATTTATAAGCGTGTCATGCCATCCTCCTATTGGTCACTTTTAGGTGAGTGTCCTAGCAGTGCTCACACTCTACAAAGAAATTTTAATAAGAAATTTCTGACACTGCCAGAAGTGTGTGGTCGGACATCTTTGTTCACGATGGCACAAAATAGGTTCTAAGACCAGCGATCGCAACTCACGATCAAAGAGTTTTTTTTATTTTTTTAATGATGGGAGATTTTCATTTGTTTCAGTAGTGTATAACTGGTTTACACCAACCTCCAAACTCATAAATGTACTCGCTTGGTGCTTTACATGACACCCGAGTTGCTGAATTATGACCATTGGTCATTCAAAGCTGTGCACACGCTCCCGTGCAGAAGGCTGGCACAAAAATATGTATAAAAAGTTTGACATTTTTAACACTTCTCTGTGTTGTGAATATGGAGGTTAAAGTTAGTGAACAATATAAGCTCCCCAAGAGTCCCCATATGCACAAATAATTCAAGGAAACATCTATATTTCAGAGTTCACTCATTTCCCATTGAGTTACTTATGATATACTTGTTACTTATGAGAATGATAAGTGCTATATTTTTTCTCCAGGATGAGGGTGAGCGTTGTAAGATTTTGTGTGGCAGCAGGTACGATTGTAGTCAACATTTCAAAGAATCTCACTACTCAAAACCCGCTGGCCACAACTAGCTGTGAGCTTAGCAAGCTATCTTAATTGCTCAACACCTCCCACAATCGCATTACGTCTTGTTAGCATAGCAATGCTGCTGAGAGTTGTCTTCCCAGGCTAGCTAGCTCATGTTAATCTGTGTGGCTCATATGGTGTTTATGCTCAAATGGCGGACAATTCTATAGAAATAGGTTTCCCTCAGAAAGAAAGAAAAAAAAAAACCCTGAGGGAACATTAATTATGACTGAGTGAGAAGAAATATAGTGGAAAACAGCAAACGGTGGTGATAAGTATTTATATTGAAATACTTTATTAAGCATCACCTGTAATGTTTCTTAATGCTTTTTCACAAAACATTAGCTTTGATGTTTACTTTAGACTAACAAGCAACTTTTGCTGTTTTGGTTGTTTTTTATTTTATAGGTACTGAA
Organism: Ictalurus furcatus; assembly: GCF_023375685.1. Taxonomy (NCBI): domain Eukaryota; kingdom Metazoa; phylum Chordata; class Actinopteri; order Siluriformes; family Ictaluridae; genus Ictalurus; species Ictalurus furcatus. The sequence goes on along the minus strand of NC_071265.1, from coordinate 23,940,626 downwards.
ATAGGATCATTATTAGCCTAATTACCATTGATAAATCAGGTATTCACCGGCAATAAAACACAAGAGTGCAGTCTTAAATCACTCGAATAGACGAGTCATGTGATCTCTAAACTTCCACAGTGAGAAAGGAAGCAGCTCTTGAACTCGGCACTACACTCGCAGAAATAGGAGGAGGAGCTACACCACGCGCACAAGGTCATCCGGGACACCTCAAGGGTGGACATGTCTGAGGATTCATCAGTGCTGAAAATCACAATCACGAGTCTTGTTATTGCTTAAAGCCAGGCTTGTGAAAGTATGATCGCAAATGTTTGGTGTGATAGCGTCATTTGAAGTGTGTTAAAATTTCCCTTGATTTATTGACAGGTATTGTGGCTGCTTAATTGTCCCGGTCGCATCTCATAAAACTGACCAAAAGGAGGCTATGTACTGTTTTATTATATAGTAAACTGTTTGTTTTTGCCATTCCGCATTCAAGTGTTATTGGTGTGTCAATATAGGCCTGTTCTGCATCGAATTATTATCTTTATAATTATTGTTCTATTAAAAATAACAGTTATGCACATTTCTCAATGTGTTTTTAAAAAGTTGTTTTCTTGGTTCACCCAAAATAAAGGTGTCACCCCTGTTTCAATTCATTCATTCATCAATAACAACTTTATCCTGGTCAGGGTTGTGGTGGATCCGGAGCTTATCACAGGTGGGAACACTGGTAGGAATTTAGTGAAGCCAATCCACCTACATGGATGTTTCTCGGAAGTGACAGGAAACTGGAGAACCCAGAGAAAACCCAGGATAAAGAGAACATGCAAAACCCAGCACAGTCGGTATCATCAGCTCAGGATTGAACTGGAGATCATGGAAATGTGAGATGTCACAGTTGGTATTGTTAGTTATTCTAAGGCTAACACCATTATTGTTCTTGTTTGGTGCTGCCACGGCTGAAAATGATGAGTGCTTAAGTTTTGATTTCTTCTTTCTTGCCATTTTAATATGCCATTCCTTGGTTTTTCTCATAGAGCTCTGGATCATGTTTGGATCACAACCTATCATGGCACTTGATAATGATGCTATTCTGTGAGAATAAGTTTTATTAAATGACATGTTCTATTAAGGCTACCCGCAATCCTATTAATGAAAATGCAGAGAAACACGTTTCGACTGGACGGAATTGGATGGCAATCTGTCTGCCACATTTCATTTACACTAGTTCGCCTCTCAGCAGCACTACAAACTGAATTCCTCATGCAGCATCACACAGCCTATTGAGAGGTTAGTCGAGGCTCAAATACATAGTATGACAAGATGAGCGCGTGTTTGTGTATGTTAAGCTGCATATGTTAGACTGTGGAAGTCTGGGGACACTTAGCAATTCAAAATGTTCTTTGTAAATGAGCAGTGCATATACATGCCCTCCAGAATTATTGGCACCATTCATGAAAATGAGCAAAAATTATGTGTAAAAAAAAAAAAAAGGCTTTAAGAAACAATAATACAATTTTCCCCTAAACAAGCAGAGAAACAAAAGGACACGTATCTTTGTTCTGATAAAAATTTGTTCTGGTCACACCTTTAACCCTGTACTGTTTCCCCTGGGGTATAAACATGATGTTGCACACATGTAAAGTCCCTTTGTCATTTATTACAATGTGAAAAATCCCCAAAACCTTTCAACAGAAAATAGACAAATGGTTTCAAATTACTTAAATCAGGTAATAGGTATAACAATACATAAGCATTTAAGTCTTGCAGGAAGGGCATCTCTTGCATCATAAAATGCCACTCTTGAGCTTTACTAAGTGTCCCTAGAACTAAAATTGGCCTCCTGTTACACAAAAATGTTACTTTTGGTTATGCACATCATCAGCATGTTTAGTGACAACAGCAGACTGCATAGAAGGAAAAGCACCTGGTACTCACTGTAAAATATGGGGGAGGATCATTGATGCTTTGGGGCTATTTTGCGGCTGATGGGATCAGGGGCTCTTGTGAAGATTGATGGCATCATGAATTCTTCTAATTACCAGGATATTTCAGCACAAAAGTGATTACTTTGTTTTGGAAGGTCTTGGTACACATGCACACAAGCCCACGAAGGTATCCAGGTGATTCTCACTGCCCCTGGTCATTATTCTGTGTTCATAGATCCATAGTTAATAGAAATGCATATGTAACAAGCAGAATCTTTGGTTTATTCAGGGTTACAACCTAATCAATATAAACCTAAGAAAATATACTTTAGGCTACAGAAAGAAGGGAGTCGTCTTAAAATAAAAAGGTGATTGTGTGAAAGTGGGTGCATTCTGCAATGCTTATAGACATCAAGACTGATATACAAAAAAACACTAACAAAACCAAAAAAAACCCCACAATTGTTCTGCCATTTCTTTTTTAGTTATGGAGTTTCAGATTATTAAAACGATGTACGTATATTAGGGAAACCTTTTCACAGAGCAAACAGATATAAAACACATATACTGGGTGAAAACAAACAAGTAAATGAGCTATAGTGGTGACCATGTGGTTGTGAGTGGAAGCTGCCAACCTTGAAATGAGCTTTGCCAGTTTATCTGCCACTCCAACTCTGACCTTAAATCCCACATCTCCATGAGGTTTATTACTCCTACGCAATTCATGCAGACTTAATGCAACATGCCTGGCTCATGGATTTTTGAATAACAACTGAAGCATTATAGGTACATGAAATAAAAATCCCTTAAGTAATAGGAATTACAGAAAAACTATGAAACCTATACAGTGATGTTATTTTATGGCCATTTATTTTGCACAGAGAAACAAATCAGATATTCTGCAAAGGCAGTAGTGTCAAAATATAATTAGCCTCCATTGCCAGTCCATGTCTAAATGTCTAAAAATCTGGACACACCACTGACATGTGCATGGATAAAATTATATGGTTAAAAAAAGCATGTCTGCTCCTGGAGCGGTCATATCCTGCAATAGCTCACACCTGGCTTTCTGAAATTTCTGTGATTTTACACCTTGATTAGCTGGCTCATGTGCTACAGGGTGTTTGGGACCCGGGCACCACTATGCTGTAGAGTAATTGTAGAGCAGCTGCCTGAACTAGAGAGAAATCTTACATTAGTGAAGTTGAGTTTGGTACAACACAAGTATTAACTTCGTGTCATCTACTTTAAATGCTTCAGCTCCAGAAACAGGATCATTAATGAAATCTTGATGTGTCTCACGGTCTTTTGATCTCACTCGTCTAGTTCGCCATTTCACCGCAGCCAAACTGACCAGTTGGTGGTGAGGCTGTGGTTGGAGTATTGTGCGAGTGAATGGGCATGATTTGGAAAGGACACTGAGTGGTATGGAGTGCTGGGTTCAGGATCCAAATGCGTCATCCACTCTCCTCTCTGTGAAAGGGATCATTTCCGTCCCTTCCACTTTACTCCCTCCAGCTGTGCCTTTCTACACTCTCTCTCTCCTTCTTTCTTTCTATCTCTCTATATTTCTTCTCTCCTCATTTATCTCTGTTTCTCATGCCGTCACAGTTCCCCTCCTCCCTTCCTAAATCTGGTAATACTCTCATGTTCTCTCTCTCTCTCTCTCTCTCTCTCTCTCTCTCTCTCTGTCTGTCTCTATCCCACCAGGCCTTTTCTTGCACTTTCCCTCAGAGACAATTACAGGCTGATGTGGGATTAGGGAAAGCACCCGTTCGTTGGCCAATTACGGCCCAGGCCAGTTAGACAAGCATGTCATCCCCTTCCCGCCTCATTCTCCCCTTTCTATGCAACACACACACACACACACACAATTTGAGACACATACAGTGGTGCATAAATTCTTATATCTGCATAAATTTATGGCCTAAAACATTATCAGATTTTCACACAAGTCCTACAAGTAGACAACAGGATCCCAATTAAACAAATGATACAACCACATTATACTTGGCCATTTATTTATTGAGGAAAATTATCCCATATTACATATATGTGGTGGCAAAAGTATGTAAACATCTAGGATTAGCAGTTAATTTGAAGGAGAAATTAAAGAGTCAGGTGTTTTCAATCAATGGGACGACAATCAGGTGTGAGTAAGTGCCCTGTTTTATTTAAAAAACAGGGATCTATGAAAGTCTGAACTTCACAACACATGTTTGTGGAAGTGTATCATGGCACGGACAAAGGTTACAAAGGTTACAAGGTTACAAAACCATCTCTAAAGAGTTTGGACTCCACCAATCCACAATCAGACAGACTCCCCAGGAGTGGTCGACCCAAAAAGATCACTCCAAGAGCAAGACATGTAATAGTCTGTGAGTTCACAAAGGAACCCAGGGTAACTTCTAAGCAACTAAAGGCCTTTCTCACATTAGCTAATGTTAATGTTCATGAGTCCACCATCATGAGAACACTGACCAACAATAGAAATAGAAATGTTATGGAAGGACCTGAAGCAAGCAGTTCATGTGAGGAAACCCACCAACATCCCAGAATTGAAGCTGTTCTGCACTGAGTAATGGCCTAAAATTCCTCCAAGCCACTGTGCAGGACTTTCCAACAGTTACTGGAAGGTTACAAAACCATGTCTAAAGAATTTGAACTCCACCAATCCACAGTCAGACAAATCATGTACAAATGCAGGAAATTCAAGACCATTATTACCCTTGCTAGGAGTAGTCAGCCCACAAACATTTAGTTGCAGTTATTTCTGCACAAGGGAGTCACACCAGATACTGAAAGCAAAGGTTCACATACTTTTGCCACTCACAGATATGTAATTCTGGATCATTCTCCTCAATAAATAAGTGACCAAGTATAACATTTTGTCTCATTTGTTTAATTAGGTTCTCTTTAGCTACTTTTAGGACTTGTGTGAAAATCTGATGATGTGTTAAGTCATATTTATGCAGATATATAGAAAATTCTAGCAAACGTCACAAACTTTCAAGCACCACTGTATGTACATAGCTATACTCAGACCAGAAGGCTGTGTGAGCATCTCAGAAGCTTTAAAACTCAATATTTAATTCAAGTTCATGGAAATAATACAATAGGCACAACAATCAATATCAATACAAAATGTAAGTAATTCTTAGCAGTTAGAAATATGAATAAATATGAATAATTCCATTGTTAAACAGACATGTGCAAATAGCAAAATATACCAGGTACAATGGATTCCTGGTTAAATCCAAAGACCCTTCTTTTGAAAGAAAGTATGGCATGTATGGTTCTGTGATTATAGTCCAGTAACATACAGTCCAATAACATAGGTAACATGACGGTACAAGGGTTTCCAGGCCATTTGATTCGTCAAAAACAAAGCTTTCAAACTCCCAGGTTTCTAGTTTCTAGTTTTTGTGGTCAGCTGCAGTTTTCTTCCACTGAATGGCCTGTAATGGTTTGTTTGTGTTTTGGCAAGCAGTCAGTTGTGCCTCAGCTTTCTCATCCTCATCAATAAGATGTTGCATATAGTATGAAGTACCCAGTAGAACATGGCCAGTGGCCTGCATGCTGAACAGAGTCCATCGTAGAGCCTCCCTGTAAACACAGAGACAAGAAAAGGCACCACTGTTGATTGATGGGTAGAATGACTCTCTGTCTGTCTGCTTGTCTCTATGTTGGTTCTCTATGTCTATACTTTGCAGCATAAAACTATTTTCCAGACCACTGACTAAAATTGTACTATAGGCTCACATCTCTGTAATCATTTGCTCCTATTCCATGAACGTGTTACCTCTTATATATTTCTTTGCTCATATTCATCAATAGTTATGCTGTGAAATGCTTCTGTAACAGTGTTTTAGCATTGTTCTATATTCTACACATGACCACTGACTACAATCTTGGCTTTGATACACTTATGTGTCCGAGATATAGAATAAATTTGCTCACCTCAACATCCTCTTGGCATGGTAGCACTGCAGGTCATATGACAAAGAGTACATCCCATAGAGAGTCATCTGTACATTCAGGCAGCCAATGAATTCCTTTGGATGGTTTTTGTAAAAGTCAAGGGTCAGTTTGGCCAGGTCCTTCCTATGCTGTGTCCTGCGCTCTGCAGCTTGACCCCATGATTTACCACTCTGTAAAGACATCACAGATTTCAGAGTGCCATTTTGCATTAATATTTCAGAAGAGTACTGTGGATTCTACAGTCCAAAACAATGAAGGATTTTGTGCTTGAAGGACAGACCTTCAGAACCATCATAGATTTCAACATATCAACTGATGTGCAACACATCAGAAAAAAAAGCCTGGGGCAAGGTGTGGAGTGAAAATCCAGCTCTGGGGATGTCTTTGTATTTAACTTTTGTAAGTATCTGTCAAAATGTGATGGATGAATGTAAGAGCAGGGTCAAATTGGCCCTCATCAACCTCCGTCTCCTCTCCTCTCCTCTAGTCTTTTGGTTCAGTGCCCTGAAAATGAATCTGATGTGCATTCAAAAACACATTAATGCATTTAAAATAATGGGTGATGGTAAATGATGGACAACAAAGAGAGGAGGAAAAAGCATATGCTAATGTGACAGGCCCAGCATGACAAAAACTAAGTAAACAGGAAGGTTAATGTTATTCGGGTACCGGTAAATCATTACAGACATAATTAAGTGTGTATGTAAATTAGCTGCTTTGGGCAAACACCATTCAAATTAAGAAGCTTTAGTGTGGTGCCTAAATGCTGCTCTTATTGAGACTTGTCGGCCAATCTAGAGCAGAGGAAATGAAATCTCTAGTGTGTACTTGTGCTGCCATTGGGCATGTGGCTTGGCTGTTTTTCAGTAGTTCCATATACTACAGTGAATAAAATAATTACACTGTGTTTATGGAATAAATCATCACAGACTATGAAAGCACCTTTGGTATTTTGTATTATGCTTAGTTTCATAGTTCTATAATAGAACAAAAATGTATTGTCTAACATAACATGGCATGATGACTGTGTTGTCATAAATCCCCTTTCTTAAGTTATTCCATGTTAGCTTCTTCATGAAATCATGTTGAGGTTTTTTTTTTGTCAGCATCTGGAAATGTGGGATTAGTACCTGCGGAGGCATCCACTTCTGTCCTTTCTCCAAGACCATTAGCCTAGTGCTGTCCTTGAGGGTCTGGAAGAAGTCCTCTGTGTCTATTCCTGTCCCATCTTCTTCCAGCACCAGGCCTGCTATGCACGACACACTGAACGCATCCATTGTCTGAGGGTCAAAGTGCAAAAGAGTCTCTAGTCAGAGAACGTGACTCAGGCATGTTGGCGTTGATAAGTCATTTCAGTGGCAAAGGTTTCAAAAGACTTTTAAATAAATACACCACAAATGTATGCCATTAAATGCCAGTGTGAAGCTGTAAACCACAGTATAGGGTTTTACCATATTGTCTGATGAGTCTAAAATGTCTACACTGATCTCCTTTTACACTTGTGAACAGGCATGACAAAGTTGCACAGCAGCATATATAAATCATAGATGAATCAGGACCACATCAGTACCAATTTTTTTATATTTTCCACTTGCTTTCTTTCTCTCTTCATTTTTCTCTGATTGCCTTTCTGTGTCTGAATCTGAGTCATTCAGTTGTTCTCTATTCTTTCATCCTTCTACGACTCACAGGTGAATATGATTTTGAGGAGCTGTCAAAAATGGACTATTTAAACGTCCTTCCATTGCTTCCCTCCCTCCTTCTCATTCACCAGTCCCCCCTCCTTCTCCTCTCCTCCTCTTCTCACCTTGTTCATTAAGTCTCTCAGTCCATCTGCCATAATGCCTTTTTTTACAGAGCGGTCTGAGTTGGTGACACGGAACGGTCTGGGGCGCGGGTTAAAACTGGGCAGGACAGATGCACTGGCTGCTACACATCTGGTAGATATGCTGTGAACACGTACACACAGAGCATACACAAGTATTGGCTTTTTTCAAAGGAGATAAGGCAGTACACATCCTTTAACAACTATGATAATGAACAGTGTAAATACTGTAAAGACATTGGCAAGACACTCACTTGGAGAGAGAAGGTGAGAACAGATTGAGAGACTTCTTGGCGTAATCCATTCTATTCAGCCAGCAGAGCCTGAGTTTGGACTTTTGACAAAACCAAAATAGCTAAGACAACAGGAAAAGGAGTGAACGATAAACAGAAAGGTGGAAATAGATGTATGAAATCAGCAAGAAAGAAAATGTGATGCTTTTTATAGCTAGCGAAGTTAACAGTTAACAACCCCCAAACAGTATTTCATCTATAATTGCTTATCTAATAAGTGCAATAAATAGTTTAAAAGTGAAGTCTTATTAAAAAAATAACACAGAAAAAAGTGAAAAATAAAATAGAAGGAGCTCGAACATCATAATGAACTGTTAGTGTATTATTATTATTATTATTTTATTTATTTTTTTTTTTATAAAAACGTGTTTAAAGTACAAGTTTGTTTTAACTTAATAAATAATTTCCATCACCAATTCACATACAAGACTATACAATGGAGTGGATACTGCACAGAAATGTAAGGAAATATTAGATTTTTCTATACAGCCCCAAGCCCTGTGGCTCTGGATCCACTACGACTCTGATCAGGATAAAGCAGTTAGTGAAAATGAGTGAGTGAAAGTGTACAGAACACATTTTACCTTGATGTACCTAGATCTCTGGTCTTTCTCCTTCAATATCAATCTTCTGAGATTTCTCTCTTGTGTTGGTCGGTCAGATCACTGTGTGCCTGAAATGTCAGTGTATTCTGCGTGCCTGCTCTCTTTCTAATACTGTGGTGCCCTTGCGTCACTCATTCTTTGACCTTTGCTCCAGTCTGACAGCAGGGAGGAGGATATGGGTTACAGTTGTGTTAAGCAAGGCTTTGTGAAAGCCTCCCACACACCAAACATCCTATTATGAGCTGTGCCAGGAGCACCTTTTTCACCTGTCACTTATTTCCTATGATTATAGAAATGATCTGTTTCAAAGGCACGAAACTGAGTCATTGCTTCTGACTAGGGAAGAACCTTTAAAGGAACATCTTTTGTATTTTTCCAATTGGGAAAGTAAATATTGTGTACCTTTAAGAGTCAATGAAGGTATATTTAGTAAATTGGACATTAAGAACCACTGGTGTACCTTAAATGAGTTTAAAGGAACACTATATTTACATTACTCAGGTGAAAAATATAGGAGTGTTTTCTAAGTGTACAGTGTGTACCTTATTAATGAAAAATCAGAGATGTAAATGAAATGAAAAAAGTAGTGTAAATGATCTTTAGACAATTATTTAAATGCTTTAAAGCTTGGAATATTCATGAAAAACATAATCTCTAATAAACTTGTTCAATCTTCCATCCATCCATTTTCTGTACCACTTATCCTACACAGGGTCGCGGGGAGCCTGGAACCTATCCCAGGAGACTCGGGGCACAAGGCGGGAGACACCCTGGACTCGGTGGCAACCCATCGTAGGGCACAGTCGCACACACACTCACACACCCCCATTCATACATTTTGGACAGTTTAGAGATACCAATTAACCTACAACGTATGTCTCTAGACTGGGGGAGGAAACCGGAGTACCCAGAGGAAACCCCCGTAGCACAGGAAAACCATGCAAACTCCATACATCACAGGGCAGAGCCGGGAATCGATCCCCCAACCCTGGAGGTGCGAGGCAAACCACTAAGCCACTGTGCCTGCCAATTTTCTATATATATATATTTAAAATATTTACTCTTTTTAAAAATCATAATACCAGCAGCAGTACCAACAAGTTAAACTTATTTTACAAAATGAATACTTACAGCATGTAATAAACTTTGTTACATAGGAGCTCTTGGCATGTGGTCTGTAATACACAGTATGAAAACAGAATGTGAAACTGTACCAATTAATTCATAATTAGAGGTGGAACTGAATTTATTTACCAACCTACATGTAAGGGTGATGTAAATAGGTTTAAAAAAAGGACCCCAAACATAAACCTGTCCATTTCTTCCTTCGTGTAAGACCAAAGTCCACTCGTGATATCATTAGATAGAGAACGTAAAGCACTATAACTCCCAATTCCTTATAAGGAGTCTCTTATCTGGCATGTTCTGTAAAGATAGATCCTGATCTGACTTCACTGTCATGTGACCACTCTTTCATGCTTAGGTGTGGTCTTATATTTCAGCCTCATTTTAACACCGGACTGATGTTGCATAAATTCAGAGATTGCCGAATTGTCCGAAACAGAAAAGACAAAATATAATTCCATGCCAATACTCAGGTTCTTATGAAACTTCAATATTAGTTTAATACATGAAATTAAGCTGTCTGTCAGATCCCTGAATGATAGATCAGATTAACAATGGATGGAGAGAGATCATTTAGTTTTTGGGACATTAGGGAGCATACCATATACCAAGGTATAAAGCCACATTATTGTTTCTTCATCTTCTTGCACATGACCTTTTAAGTCAGGGCCAATCCTGGCTGACAGTTTGGCGCCTCAGGCAATACTTTGGCCTAGTAGAGTGTGTCTTTCTCAACATGCTCTCTACTGCCAGGACTTTTAGCACAGTCTGTAACCATGGAAAATTCTTAAAAACCTATTTGCATATACACAGATGCTTGGGATGATATTTCTGTAGTGGTTTTCCATTGAACTATGTGGCTAAATGCGGCTTGTTTATGCCTACACAATAATTTAAGCCTAAACGTTAACCTCTCTTTCCAAAACCTATATTACTTCATGCAAGATAAAACAGTTTGTTTACTGATTTACATGTTATTGGTCCCCTTAAAATTAAATCACCAGGCATGTTGGTTTTACTATTTCTGCCAGGTCTTTAAATAATGTTTATACAATTATACCTAACCCCCTAACTCTACTCCTAACCACGCTATCTAAAATAGATATTTTTGTCTGTTTTAGTTTTTCATTTTATTAAAAGCTATATCCATCAAATTGCAAGCATAGTGGATGCGGTTAAAAATTAAGCATAGTACACAAATTTTTCGGAGAAACAGGAATTTTCAGAAGAAGTTCTTCCTAAACTGTGCAAAGTGCTTCTGAAGGCATAAGATGTGAAACCAGTAGATGTCTGAAAATTTTGAGACTCGTAAGTAAATCCTGCACGTATACATTATGCCAATCTTTATGTATTATTATCATTGGTCCTTGCACAAAAAACTAAAAACTAAACACACACACACACACACACACACCAGTCTCCCTAAGATGTTTGTAGTATAACCCTCTTTTTCTCTGCATGCATGCAGCCATGTACATTATGCATAGTGCAATGATAATGAGAGTATCTACAGGGATTTGAGGAGAAGATGGGGCATTAAGATGACAGTGTCACTCTGTTAATGTTGTATGACCTTCTATCTTTCTCCTTCACACACACACACACACACACACACACACACACACACACACACACTACATTACAAAACATAACTGGCATCAAGGGAGAGCAGCTGTACTTTTGTACTTTAGCAAATCCCTAGTTATTGATAGATTTATGCACCAAATAAATAACCCCAAGACCAACACATCGAGAGACAGATCAGAAACAGAGAGCATTACAAACAAGCCAACCAGCCCATGACAAATAATAATAAAAAGAAAAGTCAAATCCCATGAAGCATGTTAAGCACCAGCAATCTTTAACATCTGGTGACGTTGATGAGCAACACCAGACAGAGTGATTATGATGAGCTGCAGGTCAGAAGATAACGTCTCGATCACGTCTGTCATTGACAATGGACTCTGCAGCAACATAGCAACCACCTGCTTCAGCTCGAGTGGAACTAATGACACCATGTGGAGAGTATAAAGCACTTCAGCCCTTTCTATCCCGGGAATTTCAGCAGAGTGCATAGTGACAAATCAAAATAAACCGTCTTGTGCTGAAAGAGGCCAGAAATATGTTCAGTGCGTGACAAGGTTTTTATTTGTGGTTTACTTTTAGCATTAATCCTGACCCAGCTATCTTTCTTTAAAGTGCTATAAAAAAAAATAATAATAAAATAAAAAAATTAGGCATGCACCGAAGCCGCGGCCGTCGAAAATGGCATTTCCGGTTTTTGTCTTAAAGAGAAAAAGTATGAGCTGAAACAGTGAGTAACCTCACCCCGCCCCTCAGAGCTCGGCGCTTATCGCTGCATTGCAACATTACTAGATCAGCATTACTTTGACGTGGAGGAAAAGCAGCGTGCACAGGAAATGATAGAGGCAGAGCTGGAGGTGATGAATGAATGCATCTGCTGAAGGATCGACACGCAGCACAGAGTAAAGTGTGCCAGAGAAACGAGTGCGTACAAGTAATGAGGCGCAAACTCCTTCACTTTCTGACATGTTTGACGAGATCCTTCAGGAAAGCGCTTTGATCCACAGCAGTGGAACAACACAGTGATCACATTTAAATCACTTCACTTAATGAACTGCTTCCCTCTCAGGTCCTCTAGGCTCGGACTCCTCTCTGTCCCTAGATTTCGTCTCTCTACCATGGGGTGGCAGGTCTTTCAGTGTTGTAGCACCGAAATTCTGGAATTCACTCCCTCTGACTCTTCACAGCATCACATCCATCTCCGAGTTCAAATCCCAACTGAAAACGTGTCTGTTTCCTCAATGTCCTAATCTGTTGTAATGTATTTTCTCAGTGACTGTAGCCTACTATCTGTACTATGTAATTCTCTTCTGTGTTTGCTTGCTCATTGTTTTTCACTTTTTATGTTTGTCCACAATTGTTTTTCTGTTTTTTTTTTGTATCATCAGCCAACATGCTCACAATATTCTGCAATATGAACATTTATTCATTTATTACTCTCTGTTGCTCATCCTCTACTGTGAACTGTGTAATATTCCGTTTGTCTCTTATCAATAACAACATAATGTAGCACTGCTAGCTGTTTTCTGCAACATCAGCCAACACATGCATAAAATTCTGCACTATGTATATTTATTCATTTATTACTATTTGTTGCTCACCCTCTACTGTGAACTGTGCAAGAATCCATTTATCACTTATCTGTATATAAACGAGGTGTTAGTCATCTGTATATATTCATATTTGTATTCATCTGTACATACACTGAGGTGTTCATAGTGTACATATTACCATTATTATTATTTTCTTACTTCTATTATTCTTATTTTTCTATTCATATATATATATATATATATTAGACATTTTCTATTCTATTTATACCTCGTGCTGATAAACTGGAGTGCCCCCCCCCCCCCCTTTTTTACAATACAAAAGAACAGGCTAAGAACAGTGGAGGAAGTGACAAAAACTTTTAGCCTTATCTTCTTCCCAACAAGAAGATGGGAGAAACCACCTGCTTGGTGACTTGAAGTTGTATCATGGCCTTGTGGAGTTAGTGGGCAGGATTTATTATATTAAGGTATTGGGGAATATTAAGCTTGGAGTAAATATTTATTAAAAAACTTTCTGCTTCTTCTGAAGTGAAATACATTTCACGCCCAGAAACAAATGCTGCACCTCGGATTTACGTCATGTGTTCAAGCTATAAAGTGGGAAAATATGGCCACCTCCACATTCATCTTTTGTTAGCAACAATCTAGCTAGCTAACATTCGTGATATGAGGGATGTGTTTACCGCCTCAAAATAGTATATCGGTAAATAGTATTTTTTATAGATTTAACAAGTGAATATGTGTGTACTGTATGTTGATTGGTCTAAAGCAAATACTAGTATATCCATCCATCTATTTTCTGTATCGCTTATTCTACACAGGGTCGTGGGGAACCTGGAGCCTACCCCAGGGGACTTGGGGCACAAGGCGGGCCTCAGGGACACCCTGGACAGGGTGCCAACTTATCACAGGGCACAACTGCACATCCATTCACACACTACGGACAATTTAGAGATGCCGATCAGCCTACAGTGCATGCATGGCGGAGGTGGGAATTGAACCCTCAACCCTTGAGGTGCAATTCAGTTTTTCTAATGTATTCTATATAACTTGATTATTATGAAAATATATGCTTATTATACAACTCATATAAAAACACTACTTTTCAGGGTACTCTGATGTGTGCATTTATCTATACGTGTAAATATAGTTATTATTTATGCCATAAACCACCAGTGACTTCATCTGTGTTAGTCAGGTGTCCGGTATGTAAGAATGAACACGTGATTGGTTAGTGCTAGTTTACTGTATAAATAATTGGGGGAGAAGGTCCAATAGGGCACACTGTGGTTTTGTGTCAGCATATATTTTATGCCATATTAAAAAGAATTAAATTCATGCTACCCAGATGACGACCTACTGTGAGTGACATCCTCCTTACTACCCTTACATTAGATTAAACCCTGATTAGTTAAAAAAAAATGGAGGGCACTGTGGCTTAGTGATTAGTACGTTTGCCTCGCACCTCCAAGGTTGGGGATTCTAATCCTGCCTCTGCCCGGTGTGTGCAAAGTTTGCATGTTCTCTCCGTGCTTCAGGGGTTTCCTCCTGGTACTCCAGTTTCCTCCCCTAGTCCAAAGACATGCGTTGTACTGTAGGCTGATTGGCATTTCCAAATTGTCCATAGTGTGTGAATAGGTGTGTGAAAGTGTGTATGATTATGCCCTGCGATGGGTAGGCACCTCGTCCAGGGTGTCCCCCGCCTTGTGTCCTGAGTCCCCTCTGGGATAGGCTCCAGATTCCCCCGTGACCCTATGTAGGATAAGTGGTACAGAAAATGGATGGATGGATAGTGAATGCTTGCTAATGTTAACTTACAGAGTAAACATTGCTGGTTGTGGACTATTACATTTACAATGCACTTAAATGCAGCAGCCTTATTAATCAGTTTTTAAATTCTGTGGCAAAAGCAGAAGACAATCTAAATACAACTGTACTACATAACGAAACTATCGTTTTAAAGTTCTTATTCTGTGTAGAGAGTAAAGAAATCTTGTACAACAACATAAATTGCTGTTTGTATATCAGACCAGATTACAGGAGCAACTAATTAAAAAGGACAAAGACTATTATGTTTTCAGCCCAAAAAAAACAACATGGGACAAGGAGCATTATGCCTGATTACACCCACTGAAGATAACATGAGAAGAGCTGGATGAAGTCTTACCTCAACTGCTGGATTTGCACTGAAAGATACGCGTGTGCAGTGCAGGCAAGCACACACAGAGTGCAGAAGATTAAGGGATTCATTACTTATATGCATATCTTCATATCTATGCATATCTTATTTATGCATATCCATATCTAGTGTTTAAAATAGACTCATAAAAATGTGTGTGATGCATATTAGTCAGTAGAGATCCTGTGCTGTACACAGATGTCCCTCTAATTGCCATGTTGCAGATAATTAATATTAGCCTCTGATTGAAATATAGATACTTGCTTTGAGAACAACTTAATTTTCATTTTTGATATAATATCCCAAAACACGTTTATTATTGCTGAATCGCGCTTTATTCCATGCATTGTTTGTGGACCTTCATATTTATGAGTTTAATTATTGAAATGTGATCTTTCACAGTACTACAACATGTCATTGCACTGTGGAGACAATATCCGTCCCTCCATTGTTCTCTTATCCGTCACACATCACCACCCATCTCAACCATTCAATCTTCTCCATGCATCATCTCTGTAATTAATTCCATGAGTATGACATGAGCAACATAACAACAAGCAGACACAAACAGAGCCAAATTAGCACAATTTATTATACAAGTATACACATAACAAACAAAGAGATCTAAATAGCCTGCCTCCATTTTTATTCTGCTGGTGTCCTCTCTTTGGCTGTTATACTATTCAGACAAACACACTGTTCTGACTTGGCTGATTAGACAAACACGTTTCTAGAGTTTCTTTTTTTTTTTCTTTTCATTTAAGTTTCCACAAAGTTGCCAGGTGCAGGTTCAGTACAGTTCGTTTTATAACATATCACCTGGTTACTTCATATCTCTTGCTTTGCTGCTAGTCTGCGAGTCAAGTCCACAAGTACAATATCTATTTGTCTATTTCCTTTAACCAATGCGTGCCATGAGCGCGGCGTTGGCTGCAGCCTTGGCCCGCATGTCATGCTCTTTGGCCATGTCTATCAGGACACTTAAAATGGTAGTGGGTACATCAAGGGAGAGCGCAAAACGTGAGCCCTGCATCGCTCGTTTAGGGTTTGATGACATAGGACTCATGGTGCGCACTCCCCGTGGCTCAAGGCGCTGTTTTGGTGAGAGTTGAGTGCTTTCAATTCCAAAGCGACTCAGGACATCAACAAACATCTTATCGCGCTCCTCGTCGTTCTCATCTGTTACTGCGTTGTAGCTCTGTCTCTGACTGAGAGAAGTGTAGGGCAGAAGGAGCAGGAGCAGCAGATAGAAACCCATCAATGTTGTACGCATGGTCACCAGAGCCAAACCACACACACCTTTAATGGTGGGAAGAGAGGAACATGGTGAGTCAGAGGAGATGAACAATAGAACAGCATGAGAGGAAAAAAAAAACATTGAACGTAGATATTCAGAATGACAAGAACGTGCAAATGACTGTATTTCCATTTAGTACTGTATACAACAGATATGACGGTCTATATCATATGTGGCATGTTAAGTCAGATGAGGATCATATATATATATATATATATATATATATAAACACTTAAGATCTACCTGCCATCTACTCAAATAAAGTCCTCCTGAATCTTCACCTCAGTAGGTGCCATGTAGTATTTCTTCCTAACTGAAGTAAGCATATGAATTCACTTCATTTGAGGAATTTTAAAAAATGACCAATTTACTGTGTCTGAGTTTACATCAAGGATGAACTTTCTTAAGCAAGATTTACATGACAAAAGCTGTTGCAGAGGTGATAAATAACTACACAGATCATTGCCCCAGTAGCTCCATTATCTACTTACCCAGTGTCTTACCTGAATTGTTGCAGTGCGTTGTAAACTTTTGCCTTTCTGTTTTTTCTTTGTATGAAGTTATATAGGGACTGTTTCTCTCACTTCTTCCACCTTTACTTCACTCTTCTCTTTCCTAAGCTTTCTTTCAGTGTTGGTCACCTTCTTCTGCTTCTCCGAACAGCTCCCTAAAGCCAGACCTCTACCACAAAACGACAAATCTTCATGTGGAGTTCTTCGCCCTTTGCCAGTCACCCCCTCTCCCACCCTTATTCTCTCTCTTTCTGCCTACGTCTTTCCGTTCACCACTGCATCACCCATTTCTTCACCCCCCCCCCCCACACACACTTTGTTTATCTGTTCTATCTTTCCTCTTTATGCTCCTTACCCTCTTTTCATTTCCCCCTCCCTCATCTCTATCTCATTGTTTGTCTAAAAATACATATCAGTGATTAGAGATATCCTGTATTGTTTCTTGGGTGCATTTAATAAAAGGGACAAGTTGGCCTCCTCTCTTCTTGCTTAAGCAGCACCCTGTAGAGTGCAGTTACCAGAACCTGCAGCATCCTCTTAGTACATAAATATCTACTGACGTCTCCTTCTCTAAGCAGGCTTATTCATAGGCTGTTTTTGAAACATTGAAAGAATAAGAGTGGCATCATCTGATACTTTGCTAAATGGCTCGGGATAATTAGTATTATATCAATAAGCATTGAACCTTTTTTTTTTTGAAGTTGTCTATCAGTCTTTAGCTCTTAGTAAATGCAGCATGTGACTATTCTCTGTAAAAAAAAAAAAAACAACAGAAAAAAAAGGTACTGACGTCAGTTGGAAAGGATGAGGCTTTGCCTCTCAAAAGCATTAGTGTGTTTGATTTTTTTTCCTCTCTAATCTCAAATTAGACATCAGACTAAAACCAAGTACAGACACTTTCTCTTTCCTTTCCCCCTCAGTTCTTGGACCTGTTGATGAGAGGCTTCCCAATTACACACTGCTGCCATCACCGCTGTTCTGCTGAGATGGTTTCACTGTTACACTGCTGGCAATAATGACGCTCTAAATTTTGTGAGATGACTCTAAAAGCTTTCTCAAACCTCTATGAGATCACACTGAAATCTCTGGTGAACCTCAAAGCAGGATTTGAGGCTTGAAAAAAAAAGTATGGACGATTTTCTTTGTCTGAACAAACAAGGCACTGTAAGGACCTCTGGGGTTTTAATGTTCTAGCTATTATCATAACATGCCACAAGTCTTTAACCACAGTGCTGTCTTCATGACTGTAGATGCTGAAGATATATAGATATGGTGTACTTACATGTGGGTTAGGGATGTAACTGAATATGAATATATTTAAACAGACAATGCATCCTAAAGGAATATAAATACATACACAAACAATAGGCAGAGTATTCTTGTTTTTTTTTTTTTTGAGAAAGCTTCAGACTAGGTGTGTGCATTGGGACTGTGATCCCACAAGATGAAACAAAAAAAGTCACGTGAGTGCAAGATTTTTACTGTAATGTTGAGCTTTACATATAAGCCAGAGAATAGTGATGGGGCTAAAATTAATTTAAACACCAAACAAACAAACAACTTCTGGTATAGACCATGCCCACTTCTGGTTTTCATTCAACTATGAATACAGATGTGAATGTTTTGAGCACTATACCAGTACATATAAAGATTTAGAATGCTTTCTGTATCAGTGAGGACCTACTGAATCTTTTCCAGAAAACAAAGATGACATTTGCTGATAAAAAAAAAAAAAGATTGTGAATGTGCTTCTTTTGGAAGAAACTGAACATGGGTCTGTCACACACTTGCCATGCTTTAAGAAGATTCTCAATGAAGACATTTTCATTTACAGCATTTAGCAGACACAATTAAACTACAATTTCTGTAAGTGACTTACAGAAATCCTTTGTAGTCTCCATCAAAAACACATCCTCATGCTAGTTAATTGGTTCAACATACCACTGAGCTAAAACCCTATAGGAGGAGATTAGTATAACATGAAAGGAAACACGCTAAGACAAAGACATGATAATACATGTAAAGAGTTTGTTTGAAGATGTTCATACTGTTATCGGAAGTTCATTCCACCACCTGGGTGCCAGGACAGAGAAGAGTCTTGATGCATGTCTTCCTTGTACCTCGAGGGATGCAAACAAAAACACTGCAAACAATGTTAGTAAGTGGAAAGACAGCAAAATGTAGCTAGTATTTCCTATTATAAGATTACAATAAACCAAATAAAAGATTAAGCCTAATTCTAACCATGGTTACTAATTTCAAGTTTGAAACATTCTTGTTCTGTTGGGACATAATTTTGTAAATGAGCATTTATTTCTAGAAAGAAGCTAAATCTATAGAATAAGATATACATTATATATGTTTAATAATCTGATATTTGATTTATTGTAACTTTATAATAGGAAACACTAGATCAATTTGAATATACTCAAGATGTTTTCATGTGATGTCATTTTTTTTTTTCCAGATTTGTTGGACGTTTGTCTGTTTTTGGTTTTAAATCTGATGTGAGCAACTACAGGAAGCCTGTTGTGGGAACTTAGCAAAGTCCAAATTAGGAAAGGCTATCTTTCTTCTCCTCCAGTAATAGACATCAAAAGAATATCTTCATCTTACTAATGAAATGTCCACTATTTTCTTTTTGTTGTTGTTCTTCATGTGTTTTTTTACTAACTCTAAAGACATTTATGCCCTCTGGGAATACTACATTCAAGGAACACACACAGTACAACCCAAAGGTTGCAATACCACAGACATGCCAACGTCATTACCCTCATGCTTGTAATGGTGAGTAATATTTAAAGCTCCAATCAGAAACTGACAGAACAGCACCATGGGCAGCAGGAATGCTTTTTAATTTGACACATACTCCAATCAGCCATATTATTATACAATGCTGTGAACAAGTATTTGCCCCATCCTGATTTCTTCTGTTTATATGTATATCTCATGCTAAATTGTTTCAGAAATTAAAATAAAATCTAAGATAAAACAAAGGCAATCTGAATAAACATAAAATAGTTTTTAAACGATAATGTTATTTATTGAAGCAAGAAAGATATCCAATACCAACTGGGCCTGTGTGAAAATGTATCTGCCCCCCATAATTAATAATTACACAAATCTATGAAACTGCATTCATAATGGGGTTCAGCTAGACTAAACTGTACTGTTGAATTTTGCCAAAACACACCTTGATGATCCTCAAACCTTTTGATTTGTTCTGTGGATAGATGAGTTGAAAGTGGCACTGTTTTAAAGACAGGGACCCTGTTACATCTGGCATAAACCAAACACAGAATTCCACAAAAAGAACAACATATGTGCAGTCATGCATGGTGGTGGAAGTGTGATGGTGTGGGGATGCTTTGCTGCTTCAGGTCCTGTGCAACTTGCAATAATTGAAGGAAGCATTAATTCTGCCAGAAAATCCTAAAGGAGAATGTCCGGTCTTCAGTCCATAAGTTGAAACTCACTTCTTGCATTATTGGTCCACTCATCAGTAAGGTCTAACCCATTCTCACTATCCCTCCTATTTGTAGGAATAGCCAATTCCTTCCTCTTCGTACATTAGCCCTTACGACATGTCCGTGTCCATGTTCTGAACAAAATACATGTAAATCATTATTACTTTTAAAGTAAAAGTAGAATAATACAAATCAAATAAAAGTGGAATAATTTCTACTGTACAAACATTGTAAAAGGAGTAATCAGGCAAATGCAATGAATACTTTTCTGTGGTCTTCACTTGCCACATTGGCAGTGTGGATCCTTTATGATACACAAAAATTCTGCAAATACCAAAGTTTTAGTGGCGGTTATTATAACAGCAAAGGGGGGGGAGCAGCTCTGCGTTAATGCCCATGGATTTGCAACGAGCACATATTTTTGACCATATATATATATATAGAGAGAGAGAGAGAGAGAGAGAGAGAGAGAGAGAGAACACATATTACATAACCAACCATATTAAGTAATAGATGATGTTTCTGATAAAAATATGAAGGCTGTGTATGATTTTGTCAGAGACTGAAGAAATGTAGCAAATTATCCAAGAAGCCTTAGAAGACTGCACCACAGTACAGAATCCAAATAAAAACGCAAATAAAACGAAGGTTAGAGGGGATTCCAGTGTAGTTTTATTGGTCTGTATAGTAAGTATTTTGACACTTATAAGGAAATTTAGTTTTTTTCAAGACTTGTTCATGAATCTGTTTAGATGTCAGGATAGAACTGTTTCAACAGAGGATAAATGTGCAACATCAGAATAACTTTGTATTGATTTAAAGTGACACTTCCCTCTAGGATAACCCAAACCATGAAAGCAAAATGCTCCTTACAACATGTTTTGGGTTTTCTTCCACCAATTTTTCCTCTCTAATTTGGTCTCGGCCAATTCCCACCCACCAGCATGCTCTCCCTTATTATACAACAGCTACCAACCTGGGAGGGAGAAAGCGAACACATGCTTCCTCTGCGATACGTGAAGCCACCAAATACATCTTTCTGAACCACTGCTCATGCTGCGTAAAAGGGTGGCGTAACACTCGATATCCTCCCCCTTCTGCATTCATGCATGAACTCACGCCCACGATTAGCTAGTGTCACCACTCCCACCCAGAGAGCACAGTCAATTTTGCTCTCTTGGACACCTAGCCACAGATAGCTGTGGCATCGCCGGGATCTCCAAACTATACGGTGAATGCTTTTCTGTTGTGCCACTCAGGAGCCTTCAGCAGTTTTTCTTTCATCTGTATATACATCTGTATATACATGACAGAGCTGCTTCTTGGCTCAGTTGGTTTATAAGCAACAGGTATTAAACTGATACTCCAACTGCACTGAAAGAAAGTTAAATTGAAATTTTTGTTGTTTCACTGATGCATATGCTGAGCAGTCAATCACATTTTCTATAAAACTTCTGTGATAAATACACTATATTGTATGGCCAAAGGTTTGTGGACACCTGACCATCACACCCATATGTGCCCATTCGAAAACAATGGCATTAACACAGAGTTCATCCCCCTTTGACTTTTATAAACAGCCTTCACTCTTCTGGGAAGGCTTTCCACTAGATTTTGGAATGTGACACTGTGGATTTGTGCTCATTCAGCCACAAGAGACTTAGTAAGGTCAAGCACTGAGAAGACCTTTGGTGCAGTTGGTGTTCCTTAAGATGTTCAGTGAGGTTGAGATCAAGGACTCCACACAGACCATGTCAGGTGTCCACATACTTATGGCCATATAGTGTATAATGGGTATAAGAACAGACATTCCCTAAATAACATGGCTATCTTGAACTTGATGGAACTCATCATACACTGATGACAGTGTGTGGCTGTCATGTGAGGTGTCTTAGAGACGGTCATACTCAACGGTGATGATAAACCGCATTGACGCAGGATGTGGTCACAACCTAAAACACAGCGGTTTGATGTGACTCAACACTATTTAGTGCCATTTGATCGGCATAATGACATCACATCTATAAGAGTGACAGTGTGGGGTAAATTATTGACGAAAGTAATCCAGTACTGAATACAAATTCCATTATAAAACAGAAGTACTAAAAGAAAACCTGTTAGCTATTATATCAGACATGGTGCTTAGCAGAAAAGTCAACAAACCCTTACACATAAGAAAATATTAATTTAAATATTTACAAAAGGTTACATATGCTATAGACAAAACCACTAGCCTTAAGGCCTGGTTAGTGAATGGGAATCAGGAGTGACCATATTGAGGGGGAAGTTAGATACCATTTTTTCACTAGAATTTAAAACAGGTTTACAGGTGGTCTATAGCAAAAGGGACCATTATTACTGTATTCAGGGGTCCTCTTGAAATCTGTTTTGATCAAGCCATACTGTAGCTGTGGTTTCTACTGTGAAGAACAGATTGAATAACTAGACATCACTGTGGTAAAGCTCCCTCTCCTTTACTACGTTGCTCTCCCACACTCATCATTTCAATTCTGTGACCCAGTTACATTTTGAACAATAGAGTGAGTGTTCTCATGGGTCTTATGTATATAGTGTGTGAAAATCAGCTGAGGTCTGATTGTTTAACACTGCTGCCTGTTTATTTTTATTGCCTGCACTGTTGCTTATGTACCTCACTGCAATAAAAATTGATATATTGGTCATTTGTTGACATATTGAACCTTTCTGATGTAATGAAAAAATCAATGCTCAAAAACAAAAAAAAAACCAAGACAACCTAAAACCACCATACCTTGGCGTTTACAGTGTTTTATTGGAATCCAGAATGGGAGTTTCTGTTATGTACAATAAAAGGACAGAAACAAAACATCACATTAGATCATAAATACTTCTGCTGTTTCTGACATGTTGGACTTAATTTTCCTGCATCTTCCATCTACAAATGTATTCTACCCCCGTCTTCACCACCTCATCTGCCTTTATTTTACATTATTTTCTGCATGAAAATTCATCACCAAATCCAAATTAAATCACCAAACCCACATCAATTTCACTCTGGTTTATACTCACACACAGAGTATGGTTGAAAGCTCCTTCTGTGTGTATTCCTCTTGAACAGTACTGAGGTGGAGAGCCAGGTACACTACTGAACAGAAGGGATGGATTTTCATAGTAGAAGGAAGGAAAATAAGGAATGAAAGGAGTAGGTGGAGCTTGTTTGCAGAGTGGGGAGCAGAATATAAAAGAAGGTAAGATAACAGGAAATCTGACGAAATTAAATGAGCGTTTAGAACCGAAGCCAGTACATAGCACTGCGCATTCTGTTGTAGTCAGGAAGCTGCTCAATTGGACCTGAAGAGGAGAAAGAATTACACTAAATTACACCGAGTCCAATAAAGTTTAAATGCAGAGAGTTTCAAACGAGTACTGTCAAGTGTCTGAGGGAAAGAAACAACTCACCAACAGCAGCCACAGCAGGGCATTTGTCATAGATGTATTTGGAGCAAACGTCACGCAACATCTTGGGTGTCACAGCCTAAAAAACAACAATAATTTTATCATAATATATTATTACAACAATAACATTAGCCTCTATTAGGAGGGTAGGCCTACATCAATCTTGGCATCCCATTCAGCCAAAGGGATGCGACGTCCATAGTTAAGAATGTGTCTGCCTATGTCATCACAGATTGGTGTG
This sequence comes from Ictalurus furcatus, assembly GCF_023375685.1. NCBI lineage: Eukaryota > Metazoa > Chordata > Actinopteri > Siluriformes > Ictaluridae > Ictalurus > Ictalurus furcatus. Next base: position 23,916,619 of record NC_071265.1, on the reverse strand, counting down.
GTACCTGAAAAGGGAGTGACAAACACAAGTAAAACAAAGATTTCAAATATTCGACAGAAAACTGTTTGGACTCCCAGCCACGGATGGCTGGTACATTGTTGGGATTTGACTAGCGATCTCTGGATGATCGAGTGAACACTTGCCACTCGGGAGCTTTTACTTTGACTAGGTATGCCTAGGTATAGTGTATCTGCAAGACATTTGTGTGCTAGATCAGTTAGCACAGCAGTGTCACTGACATGTGCATGGAAAGAGACTAGCTACAAGTTGAAAAACATACAGTACCTTGGACTAACAAGTGTGTCTAATAAAGTAACAACAGACGGTGTTTAAAAACAGCAAAGAAACACACAAACACAACTATGGTGTGTGTACAACACTACCAGCTGCATATCACAGACCTAGCATGCAATTAAACCGGCAATGTATAAGCAGTTTAACTGAAGTATATATCCATGTAACTATAATTGTGTGTCTTACCATTCAACTGTCCTACTAAAGTGGCCTTCAGAGCATTCTTTCCTCTGGCTACATCACTATCAGTCACTGTGGTGCACAAGTTCATCCTGTAGTTAAAAGAAAAAAAGAAAAAAAAAACAGGACAATAACTTCAGCACTGTCATAGAGCAATGGATAAACATCTGTAAGTAGAATTCTATAGATTTGCCAAAACCCCTACAGACGTCCCTGCAAAATTTGACACATTAAAAAATAAAATAATTATTTGTAAGCTCTAATGCTGCGTTCGTGGCGTCTAGCAAGTGGT